>NC_044996.1:103603753-103752270 GCF_008728515.1 Papio anubis | reverse complement strand
AAAAAAAAAAAAAAAAAAAAAAGAAGTCTTGGGGACTCAGCCTTCAACCTGTGGGATCTGACGCTATCTCCAGGTAGATAGTGTCAGAATAGAACTGAATTAGAGGACACCCAGCTGGTGTCCACTGAATTGCTTCCTTGCTTGTTCATTGGGAGAAATCCCCACACATTTGGTCACAGAGGTAATCTGTTTAGACTCTTGTTGAATGAGAGAATAGAAAAAGCACTTTGAGTTTGTGTGTGATTTTGTTTTTCTTTTTTCTACCCTCAATTGGCATTGTTACCGATTATGGGTTCTTGGGTTCTCAATGCAACAGAAATTGATATGAGGCCAAAAGCGCTTTCATAGACAAAGCTTCACTGGAGCTTATGCCCAAACAAAAGGGAGGCAGCACAAGAGAGAGAGAATTCCTGGCTTCCTCCTGAAAAGAGTCATAGGGCTTTTTTATTAGGCAAAGTGCAGGAACTAGTAACAGGGGAAGGGTATGCAGGCTGGGCTGAGCAAAGCAGGTCAGCAGATCTGGTTGCTATGGTTATGTTGAGTAATGGGCCACCTGGTGGTCTGGCCTGTGGCAACAAGGCTGTAAATCAATTGTTCAGCATTCCTTCCTGAGGCAATCTTAATTATAAGGCCAATTCCTGGAATTCTTTAAGAACTATTAGCATTTGAGGTAGTGGTGTGGGTTTTGTGATCAGTGCTCTAGTGGAGGTGAGCTGAAGCCAAGCCTGTCTCTACTCTGTCTCAGTGTCAATGAAGTGGGGTTTGTTGGAATGGCCCTGGTTCAGGTTCACAGAAACATGTGGTTTGGTAAGACAAAGAATGAAAGGGCTGGGAGATGAGGAACCTTTAATTCCTGGGTGGTCACCCACAGTTTGGAGCAGCAGCTGTGCTGCAATCGGTTACTGAAGGTGAAGTTACTAGCGGAATTTAGAGATGGATCCAACTCCTGGGGAGTTGGTTCACTGGATGCATAAGGAAATGCAAACTAATAAGAAAATGCCCTTTGAGTTTGTGTATGTGTGTTTTTCAACTCACAAAGTCCATTTTTGTTTTGTCATTAGTCTTTTCTTAAAAGTGTTTGAAATGCTTGTTCCCTGGTGCCATAAAGAAATAGCACTTGAGCATAAATTTAATTTACTCAGCAAGGCCATTTTTACTTCCTGCAGAAAGGGTACACTCGCCAGCAGTTTTGACACAGGAGGACACCGAACAAAGAAGACAGGGTCATTTATAACGTGATGCGTCCACCTTACTGCTGTGTCCGGTTTCCATTGGCTGGAACGGGACCTCACATTCTGTATTTGTCTTGATTGGCTAGCAACTTAGAACTTTTTAAAAGAGGCAAAGGCAGAGGAGAACAAAGGAAGGAGGAAGTAACTTGTGGAATGCTGAGAAAGGTAAAAACACCTTCAAATAAGGAAGAGGAACAGGCTATGACCCAATGTTTGCTTGGACCAGTATAAGCATGCCAGGGCAAATATTTGGGCCAAATTGCGGGAGCTAAGAACATAAAGTACACTGATTTATTTATTACGGCTAGCAGATATTTAAGAATGTTAGCACAGGTCTTTGAATAAATTTTGCTTCTAAGAGAAGTTACTATTTATTCCTAATTAAATGGAGAGGAAGGTCTTTGAAGAGGAACCTCTATTTTACTTTTTACAAAAGCTGATAACTTTTCTGTGTTATTATAAATTTACAAACTTCGGATTGTATTTCCTGCTGTTTTTAAAAGTAATTCTTGAGAGAAATGCTCCCATTGCTTGCTGAGAAACCAGCTCTTCAGAACAAGGAGAGGTTTTTCTTCATACTCTAATTAAGGGTGGGACACTCACGACCAGAGCTACTTGTGGCAGGCGGTGAGGGCCTGAGAACAGTGTGACTGGAAACAAGGCTGTGGCCAGATACCACTTCCTGGAGAGGACAGGGGGCTCAGTGAGCCTTGAACAAACCATAGCTTTGGGTAACTGCACTGTGCCTCACTCCTCCTAAAGATAACCACTGGCTTGGGTATATGTTGAACTGGACAAGGCTTACTTACTACTGCCCCTGATTTAAAGAAATAATTATCTTTTGAATACGATAGTCTAATGTGTATAAATTAGTCATGTCTTTTCTTTCTGCATACCAGCCTCCCAATGCCCTGAGCTCCTGATTGGTTAGTGAGAGTACTTAAAAGGCCAATTGCAGCCAGTTTAAACACTAGTTTGGATAGCCTAAAATAATTTCTAGATGAAGCACATGGCTTCAGGAATGACTAAGCTGTCCTGTGTCCTCTGGGTTCTGGCTCTGAGGGAAATTGATAAGGGACCCTAATTCTAACCCCAACAATCCATGTGAGTCAGGAAAGCTCTCATGTCCCCCTGCTATGTACAGCCCACCGTGGATTGCCAAAATAAATGTCCGTATGCCTGCCCTTTGATTATGGGATCTCCTCTGCCAAGTGAGTATGTGCCTGCCCTTTGAAACACTCTCACTGAACCACTCCAAATGAATTTTGGGGCCAAATTAAAAAACACACTTGATACACAAATCCATCTCAAAAGCAGGAAAATTAATACAAGACAGCACTTCAATTGTAGGACATAACTCTAACACCTCAAGGAAGTAAATCCTAAGGGTGAGAGCAGAACACTTAGGAGATCAATATTTGGCAGATGATATAGGAAGCAACTAGAACTGTTAGGTCAAGTGCATTTGGACTTGGGACAATAGAAGGGGAACCTTGAAGAGACGGATGGGCAAGATGAATGAGAACCAAAGAAAACTACCGGTGATTTGAATGAGAAAAGTCCAAAGGGGCCATTTACAGAATACTTGTAACATACTTTATTAATCTAGTATTCCCTGACATTTACTCTTTTTACCAATTGTAACAGTATTTCCTAATTTCTTAGAAGAATGAAAATTCACCTATATTTCAACTGGGGAACTCAAAATCACCGAATCCTAAAGAATTTATACTGACATTGTTGGAATAACAGTTTGCTTAACAAAGTCCAGAGTTTTCAAAGATAGAAAAAAACTGGACTTGATTTCTTCCATAGTCAGTTTCTGCTACCTCAAGTCTAGAACAGGATACACAAATACATAAATCAAACAGGAAACCCTATCTGAACAAAGTTAAAAATACTTAAAACATGACCCTATCGTGAGTACCATAAGGTACCCTTATTGACCTGCAAGAACAACCAATAATTTCTTTCTAAGGCAGAGAATGAGGTCATTTTAAAGCAAATTTACTAATTGTATTCCTCTAGGCAAGCTATTTAACCTCTTTGAGTTTCCTCCTGTGTAAAATGGGGCTCCCACCACACATCTCTAGGGTTCTTAGGCATAAAATGCTCTGTCCCATACCTGGCACAGAACTGTCACTCACTAGGCTATGTTCTCTCCTTCCTTCCATTTGCTTTCACAAAGCCTTTCAGAACCACTTTGAGTCACTGTTTCTGCCCTTCTCTAATTCACAGAGCATTTGAAATCTGTATCACATATCACATATTAATCTAAATTCTTGGCTTGCTTGTGGAATCTGTTCAATTTCCAGAGACCCTCAATTAGCTTGTGACTAAACATCCTACTTCTGTGACCTCCACATGCTGCTAGGAACATAGTAGAAACTCCAATAAATATTTGTTGAATGAATTACACTGTTTAACAAAAATAGACCTAAAAACCAAAATAGTGTAAGAACTGGCAAAACTTACACCTATCCAGGTATGCTTGCCCAACCAGTGGACTGACAACGGTTTTTAAGCAGTACTTCTGACTCTTCCTTTGTTTCAATGGTTGATTGACATCTGTGGTAGCCAGTTTCCAATATGGCTCCCAGTGATCATCACCTCCTGATATTTACCCCTCCCACACTGATCCAGGGCTGGCTCTGTGTGACCAATAGAATACTGCAGAAATGACAGTGTTGACTTCAGAGGCTGGATCACAAAAAGGCATTGCAGCTATGGACTTGTTCTTGAATTACTTGCTTTGAGGTGAGCCAATCACCATCCTGTGAGGACAGATGGCTGTGTGACCTTGGGCAACTTACGAGATCTTTCTGAGTTTCAGTTTTCCTCACCTTTAAAATGAGACATTTCACAGGGTGTTGTGAAAACCAAATAAGACTTGAATGTAAGGCACATAGCAAGATATCTGGCACATAGTAAGCTCTCATGAAATGTGGCTAATGAATGATGGTAGTGATAGTAGAAGCTGTAGTACCAGCAATTGATTAGATAGATGTGAGATGTGAAAGAAAGAGAAATTAAGGATGATTCCTAAGTTTTTGGCTTGAATAACTGAAGGAGTGATGGTATCATTTACTGAGTTTGGAGACAATGGAGGAAAACAAGAGTGTTCTTTCTTTCGGACCAAAGATGCTTATGCCTGAACAGATAATATTACAACTATTTTTCAATCACTTAGAAATAGCATTCCATTTCTGTTCTTCTCTAAATTACTTAAAACTGTTTTTTGTTCTATGTAATTCCTTCCCGGAACATGATACATTACTGAAGTAAAAGTGATAAGAATTCTAAAAGCCAAATTACTCTGTAATGAATGGCCATGAAACCCTGGATGAGTCACTGTTCTTAATTAAATGGTGGCAAGGCAAAGATGAACAGCAGCAGAACACAATCCGGACACTTTAGGCAGTTCTCACTTTTGTTTTAGAGAGAAATATTAGCAAACATCAGAGAGAATTTATGACATAAACATGAAATAAGGTAAGCATCAGGGGTTTATGAGAAATGGCAAGGTACCTCTGTTAATTTTAAGTGAAGATTTACTGATAACTAAAGTGCTCAAGTTTGATGAAATTAGATTTCTGTTCTCTTTTTCAGACTCCCACTGGTTTAACTACTCAAGGATGAGAGGGAGTGCTTGATGCAAGTCTTCCGCCCCAGATGTACACACTTAGCTTTCATTTAGTTAGTAGGTCACAGGCTGATTCGACAATCTTGTACAAAAAATTGGTTTCACAATTCTATTTTTAAAATTTTTATTGTTTTAGACTAGTCATGGTTTCACAATTCTTTATTAATATAACTATTCATTTGATTTGAGGCATACTTGGCACTCCCAGGATTTGCCAAATCTATTATGAAATGCCCCAAACAGTGTATTATGTTGATAAATGGAGGTAGTGCAGGGCAATCAGAAACAGAGTGGGTTAACTCATTAGTAACCAAACTGGGACCCAACCCTGGGTGCAGTCTGTGCTTACAGTGAGTTCCTCTGGGCCTCAGCTTCTTCAACTTTAAAACAAAGGGTCTCAATCCATAGATGATCATGAAGTTCTATTTTAGCTTTATAATATTTGATTCTAGTAAGTTATAAGAAAACTTTGAGTTTTGTTTCTATTTTTGATAAAGATGGATTGCAAATAAGCCATCCACAAACAATTTTACAGACAAATTTGCACCAATATTTGTATTGGGTTACTAACAGAGTGGCTCCTTCTATCACTGTGTCATATAAAACTAGCCATGGGGGATTAAATCTGTGAACTTCAGTCAATCGTGCAAACAAAGCTTACTGGGGTGTAACTAGTTCATGAAATAATCATAAGGAAGTATAATATGTATATTGTCCACCAACTTCCTCCCGCTACAGAAATAGAGAAATGAGGGTTTTTTGAGGAGGTAGTTGCCACACTGACCATAACTATTGAATTTCTTCAATACTGTTTAATTTCCCCTTTTCCTCCCACTGTAGTTGGTGTCATACAAGAGTCTATTTACACTGACTAAAGATATTGGAAGAGCGAAGATCAGAGAATTTTAAGTCTGAAATTTGGCATCACTGCCCTGAACAATATAACCTTAGTTGGCATAAACTACTCATACAGGTAAGAGTGATTATTATTCATTTTTAGCTTAAAAATTAAACTCTATAAAAATAAACAGGACCTAATGGTTTAAATTTTGAAAGCTGATCCTTAAGAAAGGCAGTCCGCATATAATTATGTAGATAGTTATTAGTAACTGAAGTTAAGAGTTGTAGAACTTTTTTCATTTGTCAAATTAGCAGAGAAAAAATGTATGCACGAGTGACTTGAGATAGACATTCTCCTGAGGGGAATATAGACTTACAGACATTTTCTAAAGACCAGTTTTGCATCTGTAACATGTAATTTTTATTTCATTTCTTAAGTTCAACAGTACTTTCCAAATTTTGGAAAATAGTTATCAAGTAGTTTTATGATCAAAGTTTATTTTTGAAGGAGATGTACATAGTAGATACAAGTTTGGGAAGGTAAAGATGGTGACCTAGTTGTTGATTGCTATAGTGAGAGTCCTATAGAGACTCAACTTCTGTCTGATAAAGCTAGCCTCTGCAGAAGTATATTTTATCTCCTTTTTGTTTGGAAGCATTTACTATTCATACAGAAGCACCATTACCTTTGCAGTTTTTAGTATACTATGCATTATCTGCACAAGGCAGGAGCTAATGCTTTTCTTTAACAGCATTATAAAAGGAAGCTCCATTCCTTATGTAAAATCAAAATCTACTGTGAGCAGATAATTTTTTTTCTTAAATAAACCGGCTCATTTCACACTCCATCTGCCTGATGTTTGAACTGGTGAAGTTACAGATTAGGTTTTATATATTTATGCCAGGGTCTACACTAACTGCAACCAGATTATAATTCATCAGGTTGCACTAGATTCAGATACAAACTTACAATGAAGCATATGGACTGTTTTCTAAATACAAATAGCAAAGAAACAAAATTATAAAGACACTGGTAGACATTAATTAAGAATCTCGGTATTTAAACCCACACACAATGCACAGTCCTCAAGTTTTCAAGACTTTGGGTGTGGATTGGTTTAAAAAGTTATTACAAAATTATAATATTATTTTGAGAAAAAAAACCCAAATTCTGTAATCCAAGATACAGAAAATAAACCATAATTCTGAAGGGGGTAGAGAGTAAAATTGCCCTGAGGGGCTGGGGGGATATAAGAATTTCCAAGGGCTGTGTATGGTACAATTTTTATGTTTATCAAAAGAGAACATGATTAAAAAAAAGATTGAGAAACCTTGCTCTAGATCATGAAAGAGTGGAGAATGTGGTGCCCAGAAGGCTATGGTGAAGGACACAGAGAATATGGCACATTCTGAATAGAGATCATGGTTCTTATTTGACCAGAATCCAGTAACTTTTGTTATTGTCACCTGAAAGAAGTGAGGAAATAAGGAGAAAAATAAGAATAAAAGCAATTTGTATATGATTCTTTAGCACTTCACATGTACCCTTTGAAGTGAGAAAGATTTAAATATAAGACACAAAAAAGTAAAAACCAGCATTTATGTTGTGATTAAAACATCATATCCTTTAAAAAAAAATCCTCTGAAAAACTCAGATACCAATTTACACACAAGGATATTCTAACCAACAAGCATAGCAGCTACAGTTTTTTTGTTTTTGTTTTTGAGACAGGGTCTCTTTCTGTTACCTAGGCTGGAGTGCAGTAGAATGATCATAGCTTGCTGCAGCCTTGAACTTCTAGGCTCAACTGATCCTCCAACCTCAGCCTCCCAAGTAGCTGGGACTCCAGGCACATGTCAGGATGCCTGGCTAATTATTTTGTAGAGACATGGTTTCACCATGTTGCCCAGGCTGGCCGTGGCCTCCCAAAGTGCTGGGATAATAGGCATGAGTCACCATACCCAGTCTAGTTTTTGTATTTTTTTATAGAGACAGGGTCTCGCTACATTGCGCAGGGTGTTCTTGAAATCCTGGTCTCAAGCAATCGTCCCACCTTGGCCTCCCAAAGTGCTGAGATTACAGGTGCAGAGCCACCACATCTGGCTGTAACTACAGTTTTGACATACATGTGTAAACTTTTATTGAAGTATGACAGTTTAACATTGAATATTTGAAATGACATTTTAAATACTCTTTGGTAATGACCCTGGGATTTTGGAGTCTGTCCTTGGTTGCTACACTTTTCTTCTATTCAGTTCAGGATTTTGCCTGAAATTTTGCTCACGTGGAATTGAGGTAACTTCTGAAATATGAAAAGAGACTCTTCTAATAGTATTAAGTTATAAAGGAGTGTTTTAGCCTAGACACAAAAAGACACCATTTTGAAAACTATATATAAGTAATATGGTAATTAAAAAACAGTCAACTCTCTATTATTGTGGCCACAAAATACTTCTGTAATACTTTGGCCAACATGTATTGGTTGCATGTGCCTTAAAAATTTTTAAATTATATTTCTAGGCAAAATCAATCATCACTTACAAATTGTTTTACAATCTAAGAACTATCCATTTCTCTAAGTAAAATTATAAATCCCAGGCATGTAACTATTTACATCAAATTTTGTTTTTTAGACAAAGGCATTATCCATCACAATAAGTAACTTTTTGTCTTTATTTCAACCGGACAATTGTGATTGGAAAAGGTAAGAAGCCATCTACACTTTCCCGTTCCATCCAATACATTTTTGTTACTATTTTATTTAATTCAATGCTTAAAAAAAAAAACAAAACAAAACTATTCAGCTTAAATACTGTACCAAAAATAATTTTAATATTAAATATCTGCAATTCTGTTCTAGCCTCCCGTGACAAAATTCAAGAAAATCTGACATAAATGAACAACAACACAACATGTATTCAACCATCTATGATCTCTTCCATGGCTTTACCAATCATTTACATCCTCCTTTGTATTGTTGGTGTTTTTGGAAACTCTCTCTCTCAATGGATATTTTTAACAAAAATAGGTAAAAAAACATCAACGCACATCTACCTGTCACACCTTGTGACTGCAAACTTACTTGTGTGCAGCGCCATGCCTTTCATGAGTATCTATTTCCTGAAAGGTTTCCAATGGGAATATCAATCTGCTCAATGCAGAGTGGTCAATTTTCTGGGAACTCTATCCATGCATGTAAGTATGTTTGTCAGCCTCTTAATTTTAAGCTGGATTGCCGTAAGCCGCTACGCTACCTTAATGCAAAAGGATTCCTTGCAAGAGACTACTTCGTGCTATGAGAAAATATTTTATGGCCATTTACTGAAAAAATTTCGCCAGCCCAACTTTGCTAGAAAACTATGCATTTACATATGGGGAGTTGTACTGGGCATAATTATTCCAGTTACTATATACTACTCAGTCATAGAGGCTACAGAAGGAGAAGAAAGCCTATGCTACAATCGGCAGATGGAACTAGGAGCCATGATCTCTCAGATTGCAGGTCTCATTGGAACCACATTTATTGGATTTTCCTTTTTAGTAGTACTAACATCATACTACTCTTTTGTAAGCCATCTGAGAAAAATAAGAACCTGTACGTCCATTATGGAGAAAGATTTGACTTACAGTTCTGTGAAAAGACATCTTTTGGTCATCCAGATTCTACTAATAGTTTGCTTCCTTCCTTATAGTATTTTTAAACCCATTTTTTATGTTCTACATCAAAGAGATAACTGTCAGCAACTGAATTATTTAATAGAAACAAAAAACATCCTCACCTGTCTTGCTTCGGCCAGAAGTAGCACAGACCCCATTATATTTCTTTTATTAGATAAAACATTCAAGAAGACATTATATAATCTCTTTACAAAGTCTAATTCAGCACACATGCAATCATATGGTTGACTTTTGAATGGAAAACCCCACAATATAGAAAAGCATTCATGTGACTTTATTAGGGACACTAAACTACATCATTAACATGTCACAGCTTGGTTGACAATAATCACCAAGAAAATCTCTTTGGTTTTTAAAAATAAATAAATATATATTCATAAAACTCAAAAAACAGTTCTACTTATACTGAAAGTTGAGACGGCAGAAACTTTCAGAAGCAAAAATTAAGCATACTGAAAGGATCCCACTCATATGAAACTAACAGGCTGTTTAAACTCAACTGTGAGTGCTTCTGTTCAGAACACGTTATTTCATGACTAGGATAAAGAAGCAAATGGTTTATGACTTGTCTGCTTTCTGGTAGTTAGAATACAAGGGTCAATCTATGACCAGTGTTTATTGGTAATTTTAAAATCTTTAAAAATAAGTAGCTGGGCTCAGTGGCTCACGCCTGTAGTCCCAGCACTTTGGGAGGCTGAGTTGGGTGGATCATTTTGAGGTCAGGAGTTCAAGACCAGCCTGGGCAACAGGGTGAAACCCCGTCTCTACTAAAAATACAAAAATTAGCCAGACATGGTGGTGGGCGCCTGTAATCCCAGCTACTTGGGAGGCTGAGACAGGAGAATTGCTTGAGCCCAGGATGGAGGTTGCAGTGAGCAGAGATCGCGCCACTGCATTACAGCCTGGGAGGCAGAGCGAGACTCCGTCTCAAAAAAACAAAACAAAAAAATAAAAATAAGTAAAAAAAATAAATAAATAAATAAGAAATATCCTCACTCAAGTCTTATCCAAATGCATGAATAATACAGTGAAAAAAATCCAAGGTTTTATAAACACATTATTTATTTGAAATTATCTGGCTCATGTTATTGGGAGAAGCAATATTCATTGACTCTATATTTTTAAAGCAGATGTTACTTATGCAAATGCTTAAATATTTGGATTAGGCTTTGTCAAAGTAAAAAGCTATGTCATTATAAGCCCATCTTCATCGCATTGTGCATATTTTCTTCTGTCTTCAATATAAATAATGTTATTAGTGACAAACAGTACCTGGCAGTTAATTTTTTGTGAAATAAATGAATGAATAATAAGGGAGTGTAATAGTATTATGGTTAAGAGATTGGTCTCAGAAATTATACTTCTTGGGTTCAATCTGGCTCTACTTTTTATTTAGCTGGACAATCTTAGGCAAATTACTTATCCTCTGCAAGTATTAATTTCTTCATATGTAGAGCAGAAAATACTATCTTATTCACAGATCCTATTATTAAATCAGCTATTACTATTATGAGTAGCCATTGCTTAGTAAGCACTTGCTGTTTGCCAAGCATTCTACTTATATGCTGTATATCTATTATTTTAATCACTACAACTCTAAAGTGTACTAATTTAATGATGAAAATATTGAAGTGGGCTGGGTGCGGTGGCTCACGCCTGTAATCCCAGCACTCTGGGAGGCCGAGGTGGGCAGATCACCTGAGGTCAGGAGTTCAAGACCAGCCTGGCCAACATGGCGAAACACACCTCTACTAAAAATACAAAAATTAGCTGGGCGTGGTGGTTTGTGCCTGCAGTCCCAGCTACTTGGGAGGCCGAGGCAGGAGAATCACTTGAACTCAGGAGGCGGAGGTTGCAGTGAGCCACGATCCTGCCATTGCACTCCAGCCTGGGCGACAGAGTAAGACACTGTCTCAAAAAAAAAAAAAAAAAAAAAAGGATATATATATATATGTGCATAGTTAAGTAAATCACCCCAATTTTTTCCAATATCTAAGTGAACATTTAAAGATAAGCATTTCTTAATGTTAATTTCTTTTTTCTATGTAATCTTGTCAGTAGACAAATGATGGTGACTATATTCTGTAATAAGTACATATATTACGATTAAAAAAAAAGCGTGTTCTGTCTGCCCAAAGAGATCATAAGCACGTTGGAGCTATAAACTTCTTGTCTATTTCTACCTCCACGGTACTGGTATTCTCTTCTCAGGTAACCAAACAAAAACAGCTGAATAAAACCAACCATTAATAGTAACTTGCCACTTTGTTAGAGACTGCTTAAAGACTCATTTTTTTCTTCACACAGTAATTCCTTCAGTGTCCAAAATGAAGTTTAAAGTAAGTTCACATAATCCTTCCAAGCCTTTAATCTCATAGCATGTTTTGTTCCTGAATTAGAGCTGTAAAAGCAATTCACAGTACATTGCCCAAGAGCCATGTGTTCAAAAATCACTAGAGCTTATTCCGAGGGGCAAACAAACAAACAAACAAAAACACAAAACAACCCAGCAAATTTTGTTTTTTTCCTTTTCTACTTCAATGGTTAACTGAGACATGAAAATGTTCTGAGAAAAATCCGAACATGTTCTGGCTTCAAATACTTATAGTGAGTATCAATTCGTTTAGAGTAGTAACTGGATTTTTGGCTCATTAATGCGCAGAGACAAAGGAGACTTGGGAACTTGAGGTGACCTCCCTGAATGCTAGCTGTAAATGGAGGTGTCCAATCTAGTGACTTCCTAGACATGCAAACCACAGAGTAACTCAAAGTTCATCAGGGAGAGTTTCTGAGATGCACAGATTTCTCCACAGTTACAAAAGTAGTTTTATTCTTTTTATTTTTTGAGATGGGGTCTCACTCTATCACCCAAGCTGGAGTGCAGTGGCGTGCAACCTCCGTCCCCCAGGGTCAAGTGATTCTCCCACCTCAGCCTCCCGAATGGCTGGGACCACAGGTGCCCACCACCATGCCCGGCTAATTTTTGTTATTTTTTTGTAGAGATGGGATTTTGCCATGTTACTCAGGCTGGTCTCGAATTCCTGAGCTCAAGCAATCTGCCCATCTTGGCCTCCCAAAGTGTTGGGATTACTGGGGTAAGCCATTGTGCCCAGCCTAAGTAATTTTATTCTTATGTGAGTTCTGAGACCAAAACTCATCAGACTAAGACAGTAATGTTTGTTTAACATAAGCTATACTGCATTTAATAATCTCATTGGACTTAGGAGTTTAAAAAAAATATAACTTCTGGTCAGGTACAGTGGCTCATGCCTGTAATCCCAGCACTTTAGGGGGCTGAGGTGCGGAGATCACTTGAGCCCAGGACTTCGAGACCAGCCTGATCAACATAGTGAGACCATGTTTCTACAAGAAATAGAAAAATTAGCTGGACATGGTGGCACATGTCTCTAGTCCTAGCTACTTGGGAGGCTGAGGTGGGAGGATCTGTTGAGCCCAGGAGGTTCTGTTGAGTCCAGGAGGTTGAGGCTGAAGCGAGCCATGATTGCGCCACTATATTCCTGCCTGGGTGACAAAGTGAGACCCTGTCTCAAAAAAAAAAAAAAAAAAAAAAAAAAACCCAAAAATATAACTTCTAAAAATAATTATTTAAATAACAATCACTTTACAGCTCTACCACTACTTTAAACAAAAAATATTTCTAGAGATTCTTACATTTAAAAAGACAGGAGAAGAGATACGCAATTTCTCTTTAAGTTACTCATTCTGATAAACTCACATTTTAATTTCCTATACTGAAGAATGAAGTATATACTCAGCTCATTATCATCATGGATATCTTTACACCATAGATGCTTTCCTAAACAGGTGATTTTAAATCATGTTGAATTTTTTATGCAATTTAAGGACTGGTTGTTTAATGGCATAGTAAATATTTTATTTAAAATATCACTTTTGTTTTTGGAGACAGGGTCTGTCTATGTCGTCCAGGCTAGAGTACAGTGGTGATCATAGCTCACTGCAGCCTCAAACTCTTGGGCTCAGGTATCTCACCACCTCAGCCTCCTGAGTAGCTAGGACGAAAGGTGTGTGCCACCATGCCTGACTAATTTTTTTTTTTTTGGTAGAGATGTGCTCTTGCTATGTTGCCCAGGCTGGTCTTGAACTCCTGGGCTCAAGTGATCCTCCCGCTTCAGCCTCCCAAAGTACTGAGATTATAGGAGCAAGCCACTGTGCCTGGTTTTAAAATTACCTTCAAAACTTACCCTATTTTAAAGTTTGGATTTCAAAAAAAACAGTGTTTTTAATATGTTTGTGTGAGTTACAGTCAAACACAAATTTGGGGTTTCAGAAATCTCAAATTTTGACTCAAAGGCCAACAAGGTTTTATCTTAAACTGTAGAAAACAGGCATACACATACTTTCATTAAGGCAGCTTTCAAACTATAATCAGGAACACAAACCATTAAGACTAGACAAACAAAATTTAGGATAAACAACTTAACAGGGAAGTAAGTTTCTACTCCCTGGATAGAAGAGCATCCGAAGATGGCCCATTCTGTTCAATTTGCTGAAGACTCTGGGCCTATCCCTGGCCTTGTGCTCTGTCAGGGTGGGAGTTATGGGCAAATCTGGGAAGACAAGGTGAAAGGAAATCCTGCTGGCAAACCACAAAGGGAGAACAGAGGGAACACTGGTAATCTGCTAAGCACTTCAATTGAACAGCCTAATGCCACGAACCTTCCTCTGACGGGCCCTACACTCAAATGGAATTGATAACACTGGAAAGAGTTACTACAGCTATAGTTATACCTGACAGAAAAACCTCTGGCTATATCATACATGTTACTCCTGGCTCAGAAGGAGAGGAAAAGTAAAAGGATTCACTTCTAACAAGCAAAAGAATTTTTTTTTTTTTTTTTTTGAGATGGAGTCTCACTCTGTTGCCCAGGCTGGAGTGCAGTGATACAATCACAGCTCATTACAGTTTCAACGTCCTGGGCTCAAGCAATCTTCCTGCCTCAGCTTCCCGAGTAGCTAGGACCACAGGTGTGTGCCACCACACCTGGCTAATTTTTATTTTTTGGTAGAGATAGGGTCTTGATGGCCAGGCGTGGTGTCTCACGAGGTCAGGAGTTCGAGATCAGCCTGGCCAACACGGTGAAACCCTGTCTCTACTAAAAAAATTAGCCAGGCAGAGTGGCAGGCACCTGTAATCTCAGCTACTTGGGAGGCTGAGGCAGGAGAATTGCTTGAATGCGGGAGGTGGAGGTTGCAGTGAGCCGAGACCGCGCCACTACACTCCAACCTGGGCAACAGAGCAAGATTCCGTTTCAAAAAAAAAAGAGAAAGAGAGAGAGAGATAGGGTCTTACTATGTTGCTCAGGCTGAGAAACTTAAAACTAAAGAGTTGATTTCTTTTTTTTTTTGTAGGAGTAGGCCGGGCGAAGAGAAGTATAGCAGTTAGAAACACAAGATAAGCGGCCGGGCGCGGTGGCTCAAGCCTGTAATCCCAGCACTTTGGGAGGCCAAGACGGGTGGATCACGAGGTCAGGAGATCGAGACCATCCTGGCTAACATGGTGAAACCCCGTCTCTACTAAAAATACAAAAAACTAGCCGGGCGCGGTAGCGGGCGCCTGTAGTCCCAGCTACTTGGGAGGCTGAGGCGGGAGAATGGCGTGAACCCGGGGGGCGGAGCTTGCAGTGAGCCGAGATCGCGCCACTGCACTCCAGCCTGGGAGACACAGTGAGACTCCGTCTAAAAAAAAAACAAAAAAAAAACAAAAAAAAAACAAGATAAATTTATGATGATCATGTAATCCATGAGATCTTCCTAAGTACAATTATTAAAATGCCACATTCAAACTGAACGTGCACATTATGTTCAAAAATCTTACAAAAGAAATGCAGATTAACCAGTGTTAATATAATAATAAAGAATAGTGGCCGGGCGCAGTGGCTCACACCTGTAATCCCAGCACTTTGGGAGGCTGAGGCGGGCGGATCACGAGGTCAGGAGATAGAAACCATCCTGGCTAACATGGTGAAACCCCGTCTCTACTAAAAATATAAAAAAATTAGCTGGGCGTGGTGGCGGGCGCCTGTAGTCCCAGCTACTCGGGAGGCTGAGGCAGGAGAATGGCGTGGACCCCGGAGGCGGAGCTTGCAGTGAGCCGAGATCGCGCCACTGCACTCCAGCCTGGGCGACAGAGTGAGACTCCGTCTCAAAAAAAAAAAATAAATAAATAAATAAATAAAATAAAATAAATAATAATAATAAAAAAGAATTAATACATTTTTGTTTTATGAGAGTTTAAATTTCTCTATACAACATGATAAACTTTGGGGAGTTGTGGTATCAGATGTAAAAGAAACATCAGTAGGCTGGGCGCAGTGGCTCAAGCCACGAGGTCAGGAGATCGAGACTATCCTGGCTAACACGGTGAAACCCCGTCTCTACTAAAAAATACAAAAAACTAGCCGGGCGAGGTGGCGGGCACCTGTAGTCCCAGCTAGTCAGGAGGCTGAGGCAGGAGAATGGCGTGAACCCGGGAGGTGGAGCTTGCAGTGAGCCGAGATCGGGCCACTGCACTCCAGCCTGGGCGACAGGCTCCATCTCCAGGTCAGGAGCAACACAGAGAAAGAAACATCAGTAAGGGAGAACAAGAGACTACGGAATGCTTTAAGAAATCCACAATGTCATGCCAACCAGTGTTCTGTGATGAACACAAATTTGTCATAGTCTGGCTCTAAACAGGTAAAAGGAGAACTGAGACCAGAAGGGAACCAAAAAGCAGCCAGGCGTGTTCACACAGGTTAGCAAGGAAAACCATTTAAAGGAAGCACACTCAGAAACACTCTGGCCTCTGGCTGAGTGTTTGTGTGACTGGGGTTTGCACAGTTCTGAGAACTAAAAACAGCACCCAGACCTTCTGGGCAAAGGCACCATTTAGAATAGAAAGTGATTGTGTGTAGCAATTTGCATTCTCAGAGAAACTGTTTCACTTCAACTTCAGTTATTAGAATTATACATGAGTAGGTCAGAGTGACAGAAAGGTCTAAAACTAAGTCTCCCCATACCCTCATGATGTAAGCCTGCCTGCAGGAGTTAGGAGAGAGGAGAAACTTCCACGAACTCTCAGTGCTTAGTAAAGCCCATGAAAGAAGGCAAAGAGCCAGGAGTTGCATTTACCTTGACAACTGTGCTATTTCTTTCTAAAGTACTTTTAATTCAAGGGTGAGAGGAAGAAAAAAAAGTACCAGAAACATAACGAAAGTTTTCACATTCTTTCACAAGAAAAAGTAGAATTAAAGGGAAGATGACAGAAAAAAATAGAAATTTATATGCATGCCTTAATTAATACCTGTAGGGAGGCAAATCTTGAGAATTATAAGTCTATTATGACAGCAGGCCTTAACCAGGGACAATTTTTGTGCCCCAGGGAACATTTAGCAATATTTGGAGACATTTTTGGTTGTCACAACTAGGGGGAGATGCTACTGGCATCTAGTGGGTGAAGGATGCTTAGCAGCATCCTACAATTCCCAGGACAGCCTCCCACAGCAAAGAATATAGCCCGAAATGTCAATAAGTATGGCTGTGGGGAGGCCCAGTACTATGTTCACACATCTCTCAAATTTCAAAGGATTATATGATTGCTTTTTATGCAATTTTATGTGAAATTGCTTCTTCAGAGCAAGCAGTTCCCAAAAACAGATCACATGGTACCATATACTCAAATCTAGCCAAACAATCCTTTTAAGTACTCAGTTACAAAGATTACAAAAGGAAATGCCTTTAGTAAAAAAGTAAAGAAAAAAGTATTAGTAAATATAATAATAGGATCCTTGGGAAATGTAATGCTTTTGGATCATATGCCAAGAATTATGAGAGAGAAAAAGAGAGAGAGAGAATGAGAATATTCTTGGCTAGATGAAACAGATGATAAAATAAATTTTTCTTAGAAAAATAAAACATTGCAATGCTCTTCTATTTTCTTTATTAAATATAAGGGAAGAAAACTTAGACAAAAACTTAACTGCAGAAACAAAAACCTACATACAGATAAGTCACTGAATATATATCTGAATGGAAAGAAAAGCTCATAGGTTGCTTTATTGGCAAAAATATTAACAAATCAAACCAAGTGAAAATTTACATTATTAGCATGTGAAATGTATTGTTCTTGAAGTTTCACAATGACCGCTATGTTGGAATACCCCTGTAACAAGGTCTTGAATAAAACTAAGTTTTACCTAGTTTACCAAAGTTATATTAGGAAATCCTATTGACATAATCTTCAAAATATATCAGGAATCTAAATAATTTTTTATTTTTTTACTACCTCCACTGCTACTACTCTGGTCTGAGCCAGGCAGGATCATCTCCTGTCTCCTATTTACTCTCCCCTTTGCACATTTTACCTCAGCCACACCGGCCTCCTTGCTGTTCCTCAAGCAGGCTACTTGTGTTCCTGTCTTTCGGTCTTTGCACTGGCTGTTTCTTTTACCCAAAATGCTCTTCCCTCAGCTATCAGATTAGCCCACTTCCTCTCTTCCAAGTCCTTGCTCAGATATCATCATCTCAATGTGGCCTGCTTTGACCACCGTATTTACAAAAGCAAGCCCTTCTCTGGACACTCCCTAACCTTCTGACTACTCTAGTTTTTTCTGTGATACTTTTCACATTCTAGCCTACTACGTAGTTCATTTCTGTTTACTGAGTATTGTCTCCCTGAACTAGAATGTCAGCTCCACGAGGGCAGTGATTTTTGTCCATTTTCTTCACTGACGTAGCTCCAGTTCCTAGGACAGTGCCTGCCACACAGTAGGCACTCAATAAATATCTTTTGGATGAATGTCTTAAGAAAAATACACCAAAATTAAAAATTTTCAATGAACTAAATGTGAGTATTTTATTCACCCATGTAAAAATGTGTGGATTTCAGCTTCTGAAATATAAAGACCGGGCGCGGTGGCTCACGCCTGTAATCCCAGCACTTTGGGAGGCCAAGGTAAGAAGAATGCTTAAGCCCAGGAGTTCAAGACCAGCCTGGGCAACAGGGTGAAACCTTGTCTCTACAAAAAAATACAAAAAAAATTTAGCCAGGTGTGGTGGCGCACACCTATAGTCCCAGCTACTCTGGAGGCTGAGGCATGAGAATTGCTTGAGCCTAGGAGGCAGAGGTTGCAGTGAGCCGAGATTGCACCACTGTACTCCAGCCTGGGTGATAGAGCGAGTCCCTGTCTCAAAAAAAGGAAAAAAATAAAATAAAATAAAATAAAAAATCGACATTAACGTGTGCTCTGTGTTGAGTGTGTCTCCCAACTGAACAATGGCAACTTTTGGGGTGGTTTCTTCTTACTAATTTGCAGTTTGAGAATTATTTCTTTTTCATTCTTTGGCATGTTTCTACGTGCTTCCTCTAAATTATTTAGCATGTACTTTAGAAATAATAAACTAATCTAATACACTCCAATGTAAGACTACAAATTCCTTCTGCCTGAAATGTCTTTTTGTCTCCATATAACTACCCCAAGATTCAAGACCAAGCTCCATTGTGACCTCCCCCAGGAAATTTCTCTGACCTCATCTTTTAATGATACTTATCACCTTCTACCTTGCATAATAATTATGTCTGTCTAAAGGTGGCCACCAACAAGTTCTCCCATCCTTGTATATATCTGGCACTCCATCAATCAAAATATGAACCTATGTTTCTTCCCCTTTAACTCAGACTAGCCTTGTGACCTTTTTGTGATGTATGTTTCAACTAATGAAATGTATAAGATGTGACACAGTGTCAGTTTGCTTCAGGAGGCCTAACACCTTCCATTTTTGCTCTTTTGGAGCCCTAACACACTGTCTTGCTGGACATAGGGCCACGTGGAGAGAGAGAGAGACGTTTTGAATGAGAGACTGCAAAGAGTGCCCAGCCAGCTCCCAGCTGTTCTACTCACTTCAGTTGAGATGCCAGAAAAATGAGTGAAGTCTATGTGGAAACTAGCCATGCTACGTCACCAACGTCCTGTGAAACAGAATTGAGCAGTCCCTATCAAGCTCTGCCCAAACTGCAGAATTGTGAGCAACTAAGCAGCAGTTATTGATTGAAGTCACTATGTTTTAGCATGTGTTGATCTGCTGCCGTAGATAAGAGATGCCCAGCCTTATCTCCCTACTGAGACCATAATACTTTTAGGGCTCCAAGCACAGTAATCTGTAAAAAATAGGCACTCAAATATTTGTTAAATAAATAAATCAGAAGGTAAATTAAAAGGTGAGGTCAAATTATCTACTTTTGGATATTATTTAGTTTTAGGTTGTCATATCAAATACCATTGCTAATCAAAAGCTGACTATATTATTGAAAGTATTACAGTATAATATGCTGTAAATCATTGTTTATTGTATGATGCTGATATAATTATCTTTCGAGAATAATTGATTCAAAATAAAATTGCCTCTTGAGCAAAACAGTTCTTAACATAATGCTATCACATGAACACATTTTAGGTTTTTAAATTACTATTTTTTTCTTGTATATATTTTAGAATATATACAAAGAGATATATTTTACTCTCTACATATGAACTTTCTTCCATTAATTAATGCAACTAATTGCACAGCAAGCTACTACAGTTGACAATTTCCCACCTTTTACCTTTCCACACTTTTATTTCTCTTTGGATAACTGAAGAATACTTTTTTTTTTTTTTGAGATGGAGTCTTGCTCTGTCACCCAGGCTGGAGTGCAGTGGCACAATCTCGGCTCGCTGCAACCTGCGCCTCCTGGGTTCAAGCGATTCTCCTGCCTCAGCCTCCCAAGCAGCTGGGACTACAGGCATGCGCCACCATGCCTGGCTAATTTTTGTATTTTTAGTAGAGATGGGGGTTTTACCATGTTGGCCAGGCTGGTCTTGAACTCCTGACCTCAGGTGATCCACCCGCCTTGGCCTCCCAAAGTGCTGGGATTACAGGCATGAGCCACCGGGCTCGGCCAGAATACTTTTTCATAAAAGGGGACCCATTGAGATGCTCGGTGTTGAGTTTTGATAATAACAATATCATTTTCTTAACACATCCGAAAAGGATGAATGAGATATTTTACAACTAATTTACACTAATGTGTATTTTGTACATTTCTCCAGTGATTTTCATTTGCTATTAAAATATTTTACTAGATGGTTTTGGAATTGCTCATGCTTTCCCTCAGCTTTTAACTACAAGGATTTCTGTGAAAATTTTCCAAACATTATAGACACTTTAATTAAACTCTGCTTAATTTTCTTAATCATTTAAAGTATTAAATACATTGAAGAAGCCAGGCCTTTAATAATATATCTCGAGGGAAGGAACACTATGTCTGCACATGCCGGAGGTTAGAGAAAGACCAGTGACAAAATATCAGAGCTTAAAAGTGTAGCCCAGGGCCAAAGGGACCTCAGGGGCTCCCTAGTGATTCTGGGCCTTGGGAGAAGCTAGGGATCAGAAGGAAGGCCTATTGGTCTCGTTTCTTGCCTCCCTCTATGTTTGGCTTGACACCGTTAAAAAACCAGGAACTGAGAGTTCTCATTAACCCGATACTGGGATCAAATAGGCAGAAAGACTGAATAATGATAATATTGGTATTCCAAGCATAAAATCGTATTATATGTATAATTATGATTTCATACTATATTTAAAAACTATCTGCAAAAAAAAAAAATGCTGACTATTCTGCATTGCAATATTATGAAAATATATGTATGATTAACTTTTACTATATAAACCAAATTCTAATTTTTCCCCCAATTAACTCAGTATAGGATATTGTTTGGTTTTTCCTATTTATTGGATTTTTCATTTCTCTTATACACACAATGGCAAAAGAGAAATAATACAATTTTAGATTGCATGAATACTTTAGTAAAAATAAATAAATTGAAATTATAGTGTTCCTAGTTAAGAATTAGTACAATGACTTCCCAAATACAAAGCAGTTCAATACATTTTTACTTATAAGTAAAATTAAGATGTTCTTCATGATAACATTAAAGAATTCTTGATTATCATTGCTATATCAGCATTTTTTCACAAACATTAAAGTTAGTGATAACAAATGACTTACCTTCACATCCCTGTGAATTATGTTATTATCATGGCAGTAGCGTAGAGCTTCCAGTATCTGTCTCATATAATGGCTGTAAAAAACAAAAGAAATCTAAAAACCACAAACAATTTTTATTTTAAAACTTAATATACAGTGCTCCTAGTTTATAACTCCCACTCTCATATTAGCTGTCCATGGCCACATTTTATTTGAGCAGACAAGATGGATGTAAAGTGAGGCTTAATAATGAAAATGTTGGCAGACTCACAAGTTTATGGGCTTCATGAAGAAACAGTATGCTCTATATTTTCTAAGTTATCTAAGTCAAAAGAATTACACACCGCTCATAAGTAAATTTGCTTTGCAAACTAAAAATTCAAGCTTAAAACATGACAATTTTTTTCCCCAATACTCAGGTAATTCTACTTAAACTGGACTGCTGTTATGTAAACAGTGCTCAGGGCTGCCCCAAGGATTCAGACTAGAGCGGTGGGAGCCTTTGATCTGCCAGCAAATAATAAGATGCTCTCCATCTTACTTCCATTTAGCTGTGAGGACAAATGAGGGAAGAACGGCCCTTATCAGACAATTTCTTTTTGTAACATAATCAAGTTTTAGTTGGGGCTCCCTTGAACTAAGTGGAGTTAGTTCTAGGCACATGTCCTAGAAAGCCTGACTCCTTACATGGCCAGCTGAGGATCCCTCCTGGAGCACAGGTGAGAACAAAGAAGAAATCAGCATTTTAAAGAACAGGCATTAAAAAATGGTAAGCATTTTAAAGAACAGGCATTAAAAAATGGTAACGGGGGTAACTAGCAACCCTGTGTGACAAGAACAGTTGATTCAGTACTACTTTAGGACCGCCTCCTATTTCTAAAGTTCTTCTATAATTGCCCTATTACTCTTTCTCTGAGTATCTGTTTCATTTTCTGTATTTTATTCCCTCTATATTTGTCTTTCTCTTTTCTTCCTATTATCCCCCTTCTTTTCTCATTTTTTTCCTTTTCCTTCCCAACCAGCATGACAGAAATGCAACAGACTTAACACTGTTCATTGTATAATATTTATAGAATTTTGTTTTGTTTCCAGATCTTACATTTCTGATACAAGTGACCTTGAACATGTGTATGTGACTCAGGAAAAATTAAAAAAAAAAAAATCCCTATTCTGGCTTTACAATTAAAAGACATTTCCATCAAGTTCCCTCTTTGGCATGATACCATCTAATCAAGCTCACAGGAGTATTCCTCTAGTTAGCATATGCATTATTTCATGTATTACAACTAATTGGAAGGGTTCCATTTTAAAAATGAAATGTAGGAGAAAAAAACAAAAACAAAAACAAACCCAAGCCTTGTTCCTGTACTAATCACAGGCTCCTTACAACTGGGCTTTAAGCCAGAGAGCTAGGCTCATGTAATCATTACTTCTGATGTTTAATTTATCTTACTTTGCAAATGCACATATAAGGGGTTGTGCTCATATACTCTTTGCTTGGGCCATTGTAGCCTGTAATTAAGTTTTGTTTATTTTTTATTTTTATTTTTTGAGATGGAGTTTCCCTCTTGTCTCCCAGCCTGGAGTGAAGTGATACGATCTCGGCTCACTGCAACCTCTGCCTCCTGGGTTCAAGCGATTTTCCTGCCTCAGCCTCCCAAGTAGCTGTGATTACAGACACGGGCCACCACGCCCTGCTAGTTTTTCTATTTTGAGTAGAGACAGGGTTTCACCATGTTGGCCAGGATGGTCTCAAACTCCTGACGTGAAGTGATCAGCCCGCCTCAGCCTCCCAAAGTGCTGGGATTACAGGCCTGAGCCACCATGCCTGGCCATAAGTTTTGTTTAAATGAGGGGTTGTTAACTTGGTGTTGTGGCCCATTACTGGTTCAAATCAGGCTTTGGAGGATCTGTAACCCCTTGAAATGGCTAAGAGACTACACCTGTCAAAGTGCTTTGTAAACTAAACCATGCTACAAAGGTTGAGTCATTATTATTACAATATTATTATTGTTAAGTTCAGTCAAAGGTTTAGGAACAGCTTATTTGTCCATCTAGATGTCAACATGGAAATAATGGGTAAAATTAGTTAAAGTGGACATAGCTTGTACCTACAGAATGAACTATTTGGGATACAAAGCACTGAGACAGCTACCTAAATTATCTTTAACCTAAAGAAAATTCCTATCTCAAAGTCTCATAACACAAAACAAAACTCAATGAATGAGGATTTTTTCATTTGCATATGAGAACACTCAATTATTTGACCCAAACATACGTACACAGCAGAATCTTTGCGGTGTGTGTGGAGACAGTAGAACTATTTTTCTCCCCAAGTTATAACAGAACTGAACTATCTTTCTCCACCCTCCCAATCACGATCCTGGGAGGCAATGCATGTCAAAGTGTGCAAGCAGAATAAAATAAGAACTAAAATCTGCCCAAATGTTCTAGAAAGTTGCTGACTAAACTTTTAATCAAAAGATTTCACTTCATGAAGCATCATAGGGACCTGTGCTTTCAGAGAAATTCAGCAATATATTTGTTTTTTGTTTTTTTTTTTTTTTTTTTTTTGAGACGGAGTCTTGCTCTGTCACCCAGGCTGGAGTGCTGTGGCCGGATCTCAGCTCACTGCAAGCTCCGCCTCCCGGGTTCCCGCCATTCTCCTGCCTCAGCCTCCGGAGTAGCTGGGACTACAGGCGCCTGCCACCGCGCCCGGCTAGTTCTTTTTTTTTGTATTTTTTTAGTAGAGACGGGGTTTCACCGTGTTCGCCAGGATGGTCTCGATCTCCTGACCTCGTGATCCGCCCGTCTCGGCCTCCCAAAGTGCTGGGATTACAGGCTTGAGCCACCGCGCCCGGCCAGCAATATATTTGTTTATCTTTCCTAAGGATCAGCAAGATAACTCCATGGAAGAAAAGAGCTGGCCAGCAATGCATTTACTGCCTTTGGAAGGAGGCATTTCAGGGGTGCAGCATGGTAGAAGAGAGGTGATTCAGTCTGCTCTTCTTGTCAATGCAGGTGACAAAGCCTAATGCTATTTGCTAGGCAGAAGAGACCTTATCTCTGAAATGCCCTTAACAGGATATCTCTGGCTAAGGATTACTATGGTAAGTAGAACATGGGATCTCTGAGGCACAGATGGCTTCCTGGAGAATGTCATGGAGCTATCCAAATCTCTGGGGTGTAAAATAAAGATATTTGCAATGCTCCCCTTTGTGTGTGGAAACTCACAAATCCCAGTATAAACCTCGTCTATTCTGGGCCAGAGGTGCATTTCTGAGGCAGTAAGAAGTGACGTGGGGGGCTGCCCTTCCCTTCTCTCTGCTTCACTTGAGCCTTCTGATTGCCTGTATCCTTGAAATTATTTAGTAAAGCTTGGTACTAGTTAAGAAGATCTCTGAGAGTTTGATTTGATAATATGATCTTGTGTGTTAGCTCACTCCACAACTCATCACCCCTGAAAGGATGGAGGTAATCACTAATTGGGTTGCATTAAGAACTGAATACAGTTTTACTTTATGCCATGCTTTGCTGCTCCTCTTGAAGCTCAGCTGGAGAAAAACAACATTATCAATTTGATTACTTGGTGTCTCAAAGTCTTCTTGCAATCGGTCTCACTAGAATACTGATACAAGCTAAATTTCCTAACAATAAATCACAGAATCAGCGAGGATGAAAAAAGATTAGAAGTCATCTGTCATTAAACCAATGGAGGAATCTATGCGCACTTGTTGCATGGTCATTGATCCTCTGCAATAGGAAACACACATAATAATACTTTCTGAGTCTCTGCCTACTTTTTTTATTGTTCAGAGGAAGAACCTTTAATAAACTGCCTCCAAACCTCTCTCTTTGCAACGTCACCTACTGGTGTCAATGCTACTCTTTTTTGGTCCACTCTGGAAAGTTCGTTTCACCATTTTAACAGCTTATACAGGTGGATTTAAAAATCAATAGGCTTTCATTTTGATGTGTATAAACATCTACCTTTTCTATAAATCTCAAGATTAGGAGAGACCACAAGTCATGTCATTGTATGACATCATCTCTTCACACTACCATCCTGCCTATCCTGACACATAGCCCAGTGGCAGAGATAGGCTTGAAGTTAAGAAAAAGCAATATAGATGACTGGGGACCAGAGTAAAAGTGGTACTGGTTTCACATCAATCCTGTCAGCATACCTGCCAGGTATCCCAGTGTTATTGTGGTTCAAGAAGGAAAAAAATCCCCTTCTTCCACTGAGTTTCACTAGTATTGACTATTTTTGGTATGAAAGAATGCTTTAAAATTTTGAGGGACAAGGAAGAATAAAAATTTAAAATTGTAATAAAAACTCAAAATAATAGAAGATAGGATTAAAAAAAAACCTAGAATGTGCTTTAGAGAACATGGCACAAAAGAAAAGAGGATATTTAGCTTCAGTTCTACCACGTATTGATCAGAAGCCTAAAGAACACACATAAATTTTCATTTGCTCCTTCGCCCTAGCCCCAGCAGTACAAAAACACAGCGACCACACATTGAGCATATTCTTTATTTTGTGCTATAGCCATGGCTGCTCCATCTCTGAGACTAGGTCCCTTGCTCTTCAGCTAGAAGGAGTCAGGGCAATGAATTTGAAGACATTCAAGTCATGCTGAGCTCAAAGCTGTATTAAGGTGGTCTCCAAGTTGTTTCCAGCTATGTTTGTCTAAGATGCTATAATTATAAAAGAAATGATAAGACAGAGGAAATCATTTAATATAACTGTTTTTCAAATGATAGAAAGTTTTCATAAATCCTAGGCTAGGAACGGGAGTTCATGCCTATAATCCAAGCACTTTGGGAGGTTGAGGCATGCGGATCACTTGAGGTCAGGAGTTCGAGATCAGCCTGGCCAACATGGTGAAACCCCATCTCTATTAAAAGAAATACAAAAATTAGCCGGGCATGGAGGTGCATGACTGTAATCTCAGCTACTTGGGAGGCTGAGGCAGGAGAATTACTTGAACCTGGGAGGCAGAGGTTGCAGTGAGCTGAGATCACGCCACTGCACTCCAGCCTGGGCGACAGAGTGAGACTCTGTCCCCCCTCCTCCACCCAAAAAAGTTAATATGTTTGTGAGTTTGAACCCTTCAACATATTATGCCTGGTGACTAAGGAGGGATGCTGTATTCCATGTATTAAAAAGGCAACCTACAGCAGTGGGTAATTATGATATGATTGAATGTAACCAAAACAGAAAGCTGTGTTGCTCTAAATTTATAAGCAAGTGGCCCAGCACGTGCATGGCTCCTGCGATTTTTCATATTTACTTCTTATTTTGAGTCATTAGGTCTTTACAACAACTTCTCCACTTAGAACAAACAGCTGCCATTTGATTGGTAGGTCTCACACTGGCCTGAAGCAAATATATTTTTTAAAATGGTGCTTCTATTTCTCTTCCTTTTACTGTTCTTTATTTTTTGTTAATTATTGTGAGATAATTTGATATCACTAAAAGGGAAAATGAAGAACTAATGAGGCAGATTTGCTAAAACAAAAATAAAAAAAACCCAAGTAAAATTCTACATAGTTCCTGAGCTATTAGATCCCCGCTTCTTGTACAAAAATCATCACAAATGGGAAAGATAGCAGTACTGAAAATGTAAGCTTGTATTATAAACCCATGTTTTTATTTTATTCATTTATTTTTGAGATGGAGTTTTGCTCTTGTTGCCCAAGCTGGAGTGCAATGGCGCAATCTCGGCTCACTGCAACCTCCTCTCTGTGGCCAGGCTGGAGTGCAGTGGCGCGATCTCAGCTCACTGTAACCTCCGCCTCCTGGGTTCAAGCGATTCTCCTTCGTCAGCCTCCCGAGTAGCTGGGACGACATGCGCATGCCACCACGCCCAGCTAATTTGTGTATTTTTAGTAGAGAAGGGATTTCACCATGTTGGCCAGGATGATCTCGATCTCTTGACCTTGTGATCCGTCCGCCTCAGACTCCCAAAGTGCTGGGATTACAGGTGTGAGTCACCGTGCCCGGCCCCTATAAACCCATGTTAATAGATAACTCATTGTTCGGTATTTTGCATTTCCAGTGACTATCAATTCTACTAACACATACTAAAACAGAGATGTTCCTTGTAGCAAAGAGCAGCAGTACGCTCTTATCAGTTTGTCATGTGATGTCTTTGTCATTTTCTTTTTTTACTTTCACCTTGACCTCTGGGGATTAGATATACACTACATACCTGGCTACAGCTTCACTGTACACAAAACCAGCGTCCGCTCGCTTTACGATTTCAAAACACAGATCTGCTCCATCCATACTGTAAAGAAATGTGAAAAAGAACATAAGAAAAGAGGAAATTCCAGGAAGACAACACTGAAAGTGAATACATTGTAACTAAGTTATTAGTTGGTTTACTGCTAAGGATTATGTTATTTAAATCTCCTTTCTTTCAATGAAATATAGACATACATTACAAAGGGCATGATAGTCATCTTCACATTGAAAATCTGCAGGGAAAGAAACAGGAAGAACAGGCTAACAGTAATATCAAATGATATGAGTATATAAAATTGACTATAAATTTTCTTTAGGTTTTCACAAAAAGAAGCATCAGAAAATAGCAATGCTAGGGTTGTGTGCATATTTTAAAGTCAAATTCCAAAAATATTCAGTTATGTAGCATACAAGGATTTAAAAAAAACATCTTGCTATTGTAATTACCACCAAATGGAAAAATTCAGGCTATATGCCGTGGAAGGAAAAAACAATGACTTATATATAAAATAAAATGTATTTTTGTTTACACTGCCATTTCCAAAGTTCATTGCTACAAACATATTGTAACACACAGATGTGTTGGTAACACAGTGTCATGATATTGTCTTAGAACTTACAGTCGTTATCTACTTCTCACCAGATAAGTAATGCCTCTTGTTGTCTTGGCCACACCTTGCCTCTTCTACCTACCCTGTCCACTGATGTTTCAAGAAAATCTTCCTCTCTAGGCAGAAAGGTTTGGTTTTTTTTTTTTTTTTTTTTTTTTTTTTTTTTTTTTGAGACGGAGTCTCACTGTGTCTCCCAGGCTGGAGTGCAGTGGCGCGATCTTGGCTCACTGCAAGCTCCGCCTCCCGGGTTTACGCCATTCTCCCGCCTCAGCCTCCCAAGTAGCTGGGACTACAGGCGCCCGCTACCGCGCCCGGCTAGTTTTTTGTATTTTTAGTAGAGACGGGGTTTCACCATGTTAGCCAGGATAGTCTCGATCTCCTGACCTTGTGATCCACCCGCCTCGGCCTCCCAAAGTGCTGGGATTACAGGCTTGAGCCACCGAGCCCGGCCAGAATGGTCTTATTATCACTCCCCGAGTACACCATTTTCTTTTTTACTTTTTGCATATATTGCTTTTCATTTTCAAAACCTACCTTAATTCAAGGGTTCATTCCAAACCTACCTTCCCCAGAAGCCCCCTCAATGATTACCAGCCATATTAATGTCTTCCTTTGCTTTTCATTCTATAACAACCCTATATGGTCCATAACATTTAGCACTTACATACAAACACCTCCCCTTCCCCCCACGTATACCTATATATGTATACATGAATTTTGCCATATTATACATATTAAACTGTTCAAATATTAATAGCTAACATTTTCATAACGCTTTAAGGCTTATAACATATTTTCAAATGCAGTATCTCATTCATTCATTCAGTAGTTCAGTTTCCAATATAACTGCTGCAGACATTATACTGAGGAAATAGAAACTTCTGGAAGGGAAAGTAAAGGAACTAACATACTTCCTATTCATGAGGCATCACAGGAAGCAGTCCTTGTTATGCCTCCCCTCATACTTATAACCACCCCATGAGGTCAGCATCATTTTCAAATAATTTGTCTAAGTGAGTGGACAAGTATGTGATAGGGACAGGATTGAAATCCCTGTCTAGCTATGTCCTGTATGTGCTCTTCCCATTGATTATAGCTATATCTACTGGGTGTGCAAGGAACAAATGCACATCTTTAAGCCCTACAACAGTTCCATGATAGTGTAAAGTCCTAAAGAACAAGAAAAAATATATTTATACTACCTAATACCCAGCAGAAGACTGAGCACACTGTAGACACCTAATGAACAGTTGATTCTATTATTTGGATCTTGGTGTGGTTTTATATAAATGAATGAAAATACTTTCACATTTATACAGGCTCCAAAAACTTTACCAAGTTTCCATTTCACACCTAAGGAACATTTTCCAATGTCAAATAGGATTCTTCTCCAAAATAATGTTTACAGTGGCCGAGTCTATTACAAACATTACTATAAAGGCCTAGTGTACTCCCTAGTATGGCAGCACTCATTTTTCACCAACAGAAATAAAGCCTAGATGAAAGTGATCATGAATCTTGGTGAACAACTTTGATTATCTGTATGGTAAAATTCCTACAAGCTGAGTTGCTAGGACAAGGGGTATATACAATAACACTTTTTTTTTTTTTTTTTTTCTTTTGAGACAGAATCTTGCTCTGTCGCCCAGGCTGGAGTGCAGTGGTATAATCTTACCTCGCTGCAAGCTCTGCCTCCCAGGTTCACGCCATTCTCCTGCCTCAGCCTCCCGAGTAGCTGGGACTACAGGTACCCGCCACCACGCCCGGCTAACTTTTTGTATTTTTTTAGTAGAGACGGGGTTTCACCATGTTAGCCAGGATGGTCTCTATCTCCTGACCTCGTGATCCGCCCACCTTGGCCTCCCAAAGTGCTGGGATTACAGGCGTGAGCCACCGTGCCCGGCCTACAATAACACTTCTGATACACACACAACACCAGAAACAGTTTTAACAATTTATACTCCCACTACCAAGTGTGAATGTGTCCCTTGCTCTACTAGGATAATGATTATTTTTTTTCATCTTTGCCAATTAGATAAGAGGAAAAAAGTCATTCATGATTGCTTTAATTTGCATTTCCTTGATTACTAGAGAGAATAAATATTTTTCATTTCTTTGTCCCATGGGGAGAAAAGAAATGCTATTTTAAAAACTGGCTGTAGTTTAAGCTGGTTGGTTGATCTATGAGGACTAAAAAACATCTCATAGTGAAGGAATCAGTTTTGCTTAGGCTTTTTCCTTTGTAATTGTGATATATGAGGGTAAGCACTATTCAACTTAGATGAGAGAGGGGTTAGGAAAAGGAGAGAGCTAAACTGATTGCCTAATGAAGCAATAAGGATTTAGGTTCTTTCTGCCATCTCTCCATGCTGCCATAATGGTGTGCATGAATGTCCTGGCCGATGCTATCCAGAGCATTAACAATACCAAAAAGAGGCAAACACTAGGTTCTTACTAGGTTGTGCTCCAAAGTTACTGTCTGGTTTCTAACTGTGATGATGAAGCATGGTTACATTGGTGAATTTGAAATCACTGATGATCATAGAGCTGGGAAAACTGTTGTGAACCTCAGGCAGGTTAAACAAGTGTGGAGTGATCAGCCCCAGATTTGATGTGCAACCCAAAGATCTAGTAAAATGGCAGAATAACCTGTTCCCATCCTACCAGTTTGGATTCACTGTATTAATGACCTCATCTGGCATCATGGACCATGAAGAAGCAATATGAAAACACACAGGAGGGAAAATCCTGGAATTCTTTTTCTAGGAATGTAATACATACTTACAAATAAAATGCCTCAATGGACTCTGGTGTTTCCAAAAAGAATTTGGAAGATGTTCTGAGAGCTAGAGGACTTTCTGGAGGGGCCTAGAAGGGATGAGGGAAAAGACGGGGCCCTGGGGAGGAGGCAGCAAAGTGGTGAGAAGTATAAAGCCTAAGGAGGGAACCAGTCAGTGAGAAATACTTGGAAATTATTTATTGCCCTGTGCTATAATTACCAGCATAGATCAATCCATTTTGTCTGGTCATATCTGAAATACTAGTACTTGAAATGACAATATCTACCCATGTGCATACACACATGGGGGTATTTTTAGGTTTCTTCTTCCTTCCACTGACTTGCCTATTCTTGCGTCAAGTTCCATACCATTTAAAATACTGTAGGGTCAGACGTGGTGGCTCACACCTGTAATCTCAGTGCTTCGGGAGGCCGAGGCGGGTGGATAGCTTGAGGCCAGGAGTTCGAGACCAGCCTGGCCAACACGGTGAAACCATGTCTCTACTAAAAAAATACAAAAAAATTAGCCAGGCATGGTGGCCAGCACCTGTAGTCCCAGCTACTCTGGAGGCTGAGGCAGGAGAATCACTTGAACCAGGGAGGCAGAGGTTGCAGTGAGCTGAGATGGCACCACTCCACTCCAGCCAACAGGGCGAGACTCTATCTCAAAACAAAAACAAAAACACGGACAGACAAAATAAAATACTGTAGTAGCAGATTTTAATATTTGGCAAAATAAATCTCATTATTCTTCACCAACTTTTTTTTTTTTTTTTGAAACAGAGTCTTGCTCTGTCACGCAGGCTGGAGTGTAGTGGCGCCATCTTGGCTCACTGCAACCTCTGCTTCCCAGGTTCAAGTAAGTCTCCTGCCTCAGCCTCCCAAGTAGCTGGGACTACAGGTGCTTGCCACCATGCCCGGCTAATTTTTGAATTTTTTTCGTAAAGACAGGATTTCACCATGTTGGCCAGGCTGGTCTTGAACTCCTGACCTCAAGTGATCTGCCTGCCTTGGCCTCCCAAAGTGCTGGGATTACAGGCACAAGCCACCGCAACTGGCCTTCACCAACATTTTCTTATGATTTTTTTCTTCCCAGTTGACCTTTAAAATCATTTTGTCAAGCTATAAATTTTTTTTTTTTTTTTTTTTTTTGAGACGGAGTCTGGCTCTGTTGCCCGGGCTGGAGTGCAGTGGCTGGATCTCAGCTCACTGCAAGCTCCACCTCCCGGGTTTATGTCATTCTCCTGCCTCAGCCTCCCGAGTAGCTGGGACTACAGGCGCCCGCCACGTCGCCCGGCTAGTTTTTTGTATTTTTTTTTTTTTTAGTAGAGATGGGGTTTCAACGTGTTAGCCAGGATGGTCTCGATCTCCTGACCTCATGATCCGCCCATCTTGGCCTCCCAAAGTGCTGGGATTACAGGCTTGAGCCACCGCGCCCGGCCTAAAAAATTTTTATATTTTGATTCAGATGGTAAATTTATACATTAACTTCTAGAAATTAACATTTTTCTAATATTCTCATCAATGAACATGATATGTCTCTCCACTTCCTTTCATGTCTCTAAGTTATAGTTTTATGATTTTCTTTATATTAGTTTAAAATATTTATTACTAGGTTTTTTCCCTATACATTTTATATTTTAGTTGCTATCATAAATGGGATCTTTCAGCCATTATATATATTTTTTAATTCAATGCTTCGTAACCACGGATATCAAACAAAATCACCTGTGCAACTTAGTAAATATACAGGCACATTCTCTGAAGGGTTATTCTGAAAGAGAGGCATCACTGTGAAAATATTTTTCTATTATTAAAGCTATTTATTTATAATATTAATTGACATTAAAGTAACAGAAGCAATCCACTAATTTTAAATTTCATGAGATACAGAAATAAAACTAAAAATACTGTTATTTATGCAAACTTTATTCAAAGAAATTTAAAATACACATATTCAGAATACACACCATCCTGATATCCTAACCTTGAACCTTCTGAACAAAATTGATGACTCAATTCTTTGATAAACTTTATTTGATAATATAATGATTCTACAAACTGACAAGGCATCTTTTATTGCTTTTCTCTTTGGCTTCCCATCTTGGGGTGCTTCTGGGGCTGTCAAGAACCCCCAAAGAACACATTCTGAATTTTCCTAGTTGGCTCCATTCTGAGGGAATGAAAGGAGAGGGAGAAGAAACCCTTCTACGGAAGAGTATGGGGGAGGTGGACTTCTATACTGTATGCAGAGAGAAATTAAGGGCAGTTTAGTCTGAATTCTGAAAAGTAGAGGGATTACGAATGAGCTTAGCTGTCTCTCCTTTTCACCCATCTGAATTTTTAAAATTTATAATAAACATGCATTATTTATATAATTAAGAAATTATCCAAGACCAAATTCATCAAACAAACAAAACAGATCACACGTCTTGAGGCACAAGGTATTACTGGCTACATATTGAGGGAGATCAGAATATGCCACTCCAAAATATGCTGCTTTGGCATCAGGATTATCTGGAGTTGAAGGCACAAAATCACGTGCTATGATTTCACAGCAATGTCAAATTGCGATAACAGTTTCTAAATGTTTACTCTCAATTTCTGTACGTATCTCATGGCAGACTGGTGACAGATTGGCATTTATCTGCAAATATCCTTGAAGAGCACTGTTGTACAGATCAAATCTGGATTTTTCCAACCAGCATTTTTTCTGAGGGTGACAAAAACGCCAACTACAAAAACTGTATGAAATGTTTAAAATTATTTATTTATTTTTTAAATGGAGACAGGGCCTCGTTTTGTCACCTAAAGCTGGACTGCAGGGGCACAATCATGGCTCACTGCAGCCTGGAATGCCTGGGTTCAGGTGATCCTCCTGCCTCAACCTCTGAAGTAGCTGGGACTACAGGCATGCACCACCATACCTGGCTAATTTTTTTATTTTTAATTTTTGTAGGGACAGGATCTGGCTATGTTGCCCAGGCTGGTCTGGAATTCCCGGGCTCAAACGATCTTTTTGCTTGGGCCTCTCATCTTAGAGTGCTGGGATTACAGGTATGAGCCACTGTGCCCAAACAAAAAGTTTTTGTTAAAGCTTCTGAGAATTAACAGTATAGTGAGTGAAAAACTAGTCCTGAGAACAGAGAAGGGATTACAGCTCAAAGACGTGAACAAGAGCTGCTTCTGCCCTAGGGGAAGAATGTGGGTTTGGAAAGGAGGGGCACTTTTAGGAACTCTGGAGAGGTAGGAGCGGGTGGGGTGGTCAGATGGAGAATGACAGGGTCCAGCTGCTTTTGCACTAGGGTGATCTAAGATGTTAAGGCTCTGATGAAACACCCTTTGCTCCTGGCTGGGACCATAGAGCTGCACCATGAAAACTGGGGTACAGAATATATTCTGGTATGTCATGTTGGTAGCACAGAAAAACCTCAGTGCTGGTTGGGCATGGTGGTGGCTCAGGCCTATAATCCCAGCACTTTGGGAGGCTGAGGCAGGCAGATTGCTTGAGCACAAAAGTTCAAAACCAGCCTGGGCAAAAGAGTGAGATGTCGTCTCTACAAAAAATAAAAAAAATTAGCTGGGTGTGGTGATGCACACCTATGGTCCCAGCTACTTGAGAGGTTGAGGTAGGAGGATCACTTGAGCCCAGGAGATCGAGGTTGCAGTGAGCCATGACTCTGTCAGTACACTCCAGCCTGGGCAACGGAGCAAGACCTCATCCCCTCCCACCAAAAAAAGTTAAAAAAAAAAAAACAAAACCCAAAACCTCAATGCTTATCATGGAGACAAAAGCTCAGCCTAAAAACTTCAGCAAGAAACAAGCACTCAGAGTACGTTTCCTAACCACAACGTAGTTATGTTAGAAATAAATTAACAAAATAACTAGAAAACCTCAAATGCTTGGACATTGAGAAATCATGCTAAATAACCAATTAATCAAATGAGAAATCATCATAATGAAAATTAGAACTTTTGTTTTTTCTTTTTTTAGAGACAGAGTCTTGTTTGTTGCCCAGGCTGGAGTACAATGGCGTGATCTTGGCTCACTGCAGCCTCCACCTCCCAGGGTCAAGTTATTCTCCTGCGTCAGCCTCTGGAGTAGCTGAGATTATAGGCACGCACCTCACGTCCAGCTAATTTCTGTATTTTTAGTAGAGATAGGGTTTCTCTACGTTGGCCAGACTGGTCTTGAGTTCCTGGCTTCAAGTGATCCCCTCTGCCTTGGCCTCCCAAAGTGCTGGGGTTATAGGCGTGAGCCACCGTGCCTAGCAAAACATATTCCTAACAATGACAATGAAAAGAACTTGTACAGGATTGGTGCATTACATTTCAAGATCATGGTTTTGCCATTAATAGACCACAAATATAGAAAAATGGCTGAAAGGAGGAGGGGCATAGGTCCAATCTTACAGTTTAAGAAGTTGGTGATCCATGTTACAAACACAACTTGGCATTGGAGAAACCTTGCTTAAATTAGGTAATCCACTGTTGATAGAAAAATACACCAATACAATTTTCTGAAGGGCAATTTTATAATGTGTGACAAAAACTTTACACATGTACATGTCCTTTGACTCAATTATTTCCTTCCAAGGGAAATAATTAGGAATACTGGTCAAGTTTTAATGAGAAGAGTTTATCACAGCTATTTATAATAGGGAGAAATTAGAAACAACCTAAATGCCCAACAGTAGAAGAATGGTTACATGAATTGGGGTAACTAGAGTAGAATATTATATTGCCATTAAATGATGTTATAGATACACATTTATTGACAGATGTTCATAATACATTAACATGTATAAATATATACATGCATATTTATGTATAAGATGCAGTGTGAAGGCTTTGGTATTAAAATGGGGTGTTAAAGACTGGGTAGAATTATATTTGAAATTTTTTGTTTTCTTATTTTTATCTTTACTTTTTAAAAAAATGAATAGGCACTATACTTTTGTCATAGGAAATCAGTTCTGTTAAAAAAAAAAGCAGAATGCAGAGGAAACGGCACTTACAAAGTAGTTTGTATCCATAAACTTGTTTTAAAACTTTAATTAGAAATTTAACAGAAACATTCTGAATGCTGACTTAAAATATTAGAAAACACGAAAAGTTACTAAGTCAGTGACATCTCATCATGAGACATGTTTTAAAAAACAGCAAATTAAACCCAATGAAGGCAGAAGGAAATAATAAGCAGAAATTAATGAAGTAAAAAAACAAAATAGAGAAAAAGCAAAGCAACAAATAGATTCTTTGAAATGATTAATAAAGGCCAGGTGCAGTGGCTCATGCCTATAATCCCAGCACTTTGGGAGGCCGAGGTGAGAGGCTCACTTGAGGCCAGGAGTTTGAGATCAGCCTCGGCAACACAGTGAGACTCCTTCTCTACTAAAAATTTAAAAATTAGCTGGGCATGGTAGCATATGCCTGTAGTCCCAGATACTCTGGAGGCAGAGGTGGAAGGCTTGATTGAATCCAGGAGTTTGAGGCGGCAGTGAGCTATGATCGCACCACTGCACTCCAACCTGGGCTATGGAGCAAGACCTCATCTCTAAAAAACTAAACAAATAAATTTTAAAACGATTAATAAATCTAGAAAATTCCTAACATTTGGAAACTAGACAATATACTTTTATTACATAGATCTCAGAATAAATCATTAGAAAATATTTTAAATTGAATAATAATAGTAAATACATCAAAACTTGTAAAATGTAGGTAAAACAGTACTTAGAGGGAAATTTATACTGCTATAGATGTACATATTAGAAAAGAAAGGCTGGCCAAGTGCAGTGCCTCACACCTGTAATCCCAGCACTCTGGGAGGCTGAGGTGGGAGGATCACTTGAGCCCAGGAGTTCGAGACCAGCCTGGGCAACACAGTGAGACTCCCACCTCTTCAAATAATAATAATAAAAAAATTAGCTGGGCATGGTGGGGCCTGTAGTCTCAGCTACTCAGGAGGCTGAGACAGCCGAATTGCTTGAGCCTGGGAGGTCAAGGCTGCAGTGAGCCATCACTACACCACTACACTCCAGCCTGAACAACATAGTGAGACCCTGTCTCAAAAAAAGAGAAAGGCTAAACATTTAAGAACTAAACATCTACCTGTGTAAGTTACATAAAGATCATCAAATTAAATTCAAACAAATTAGATGAAAGGAAATAGAAGCAGAAATTAATGAAGTGGAAGACAAACATATTAAAGGAAGTGACAAAGCTAAAAGTTGTTCCCTGTGAAATGATGAATCTCTGGCAAGACTGATAACAAAAAGAAAAGAGAAAAGACATACAGCACCCAGTATTAAGAATGAAGAAGGAGACATCATTTCATATGCTGCAGAAATGAAAGATGATACTGAAACTTTATGTCACAAATTTAAAAATGTATATGAAACTGACAAATTCTCAGAAAAATAAAACTAACCAAAATTAACAAAAAGAATTAGAAAACCTGAATAATCCTTTACTGATTCAAGGAATTGAATCAGTAACTTAATCTTCTGAGACAGAAAACTCTAGGCCTAGATGCCATTTCTGACAAGTTTTTTTTTTTTTTTTGAGATGGAGTCTCACTCTGTCGCCAGGCAGGAGTGCAGTGGTGCCATCTCGGCTCACTGCAACCTCCGCCTCCCGGGTTCAAGAGATTCTCCTACCTCAGCCTCCTCAATAGCTGGGACTATAGGCGTGTGCCACCACACCCAGCTAATTTTTGTATTTTTAGTAGAGACGGGGTTTTACCATGTTGGCCAGGATGGTCTCGATTTCTCGACCTCGTGATCTGCCCGCCTCGGCCTCCAAAGTGCTGGGATTACAGGCGTTAGCCATTGTGCCCAGTCCATTTCTGACAAGTTCTATTGAACATTCCAAGGAGAAATAAAACGAATAAAAAGCAGGAACAGTTTCCAACTCACTTTATGAAAATTGTTCAATCTATATTATACTAAAACCTACTATGGACAGTATGAGATAATTCAAAGACAACCTCATTAAGAAACATAGATGCAAGTAATGTAAACAAAAGTTTAACAATCCAAATCAAGCAATATATAAGAATTACACCAGGTCCAAATTGGGTTTACCTCAGCAATGCAAAACTTTTAACATTTGGAATTAATAAAATTGTGTACATTGATAGATTAAAGATGAAAAATTATGTGATCATGTCAATAAACATCAAAACACTTAAAACTATGTATTTGTGATTAAAAAACTTAAAAAACTCTTAGATCAGGAACAAGTCAAGAAAGTCCACTCTAACTTAAACTCAACATTACTCTGGGGGTCCTAGCCAGGGCAGTAAGGCAAGATAAAGAAATAAAATATGTAAGAATAGAAAAGGAAGAAACAGTCATTAATTACAGATGGTATATACAGAATATCCAAAATAATCTAAGTTAAAATTAGAACTAATCAGAGTTTAGCAAAATCATTGTAAGTTATGTGAAATTCTAAAAGAGTGTTTCTTTAACAATGTAGAAATAAATCTAAAAGAAAGGTGTATAGGATCTCTGTGGAGAAAAGTATGATTTTTTAAAGAGAAATTAAACAAATGAAATAAATGGAGAGAAAATTATCCTGTTCACGGACAAGAAGACTCAATATTGTAAACAGCCGATCTCTTCCGAGTTGAAGCATAGATTTAACAGACTTTGAATGAAAATCCCAACAGGTTTTGTGGAAACTCTAAAGCAGAATCTAAAATGTATACAGAATTGCAGAAGGCCAAGGAGACGCAAGATATTCTGGAAGAATAACACCTCCTGGAGTTTTTGCTGTACTTGATTTCAAAATTTAGCCTCCACCCTCATGTCCACAGCTACCGTGTACAGGATGTCCTATAAACCTCAGTAATTAAGTGTATGACATTGACACTAGGACAGATAGCACAATAGAGCATAACAGAGAGCCTAGAAACAGATCCATACATATGGAGATGCTTGATTTATGATGAAGGAGGATACTGGGCAAACACAGTCTCTTCAAAGAAATGTGTGCTTATATGGACCAGGATATGTGTACCTGAATGTTCATAGCAGCATTGTTCACAACGGTCACAAACTATCAACAACCCAATGTCCATCAATAGTAGAATAGATAAAATGGGTATAGTCACACAATAGAATACTGTATAGCAATGAAAGGAAATTAATTACAACTACACAAAGGAATATGGCGAATCCTGCAGATAAAATACTGAGTGAAGCAGATGTAGCCAAACCTAAACTGCTTGGTTTATTTTACATACAGTTCAAAGACAGAAGTAACCTTATTTTGCTGTAATAAATAACTAAAGCTAGCATTCATTGAGTGCTTACTACATGAATGGTATTTTGTTTTTTCTTTTTTTTTTGGAGTTCCTTTTTTTTAAAATTATACTTTAAGTTCTAGGGTACATGTGCACAATGTGCAGGTTTGTTACATATGTATACATGTGTCATGTTGGTGTGCTGCACCCATTAACTCGTCATTTACATTAGGTATATCTCCTAATGCTATCTCTCTCCCCTCCCCATGAATAGTATTTTCTAAGTCCCTTACATGCATTAACTCATTCAATGTTTACATGAGAAGTCTACGAGATAGGTATTATGACTACCTCCCCTATTTTACTTAGGAGAAAACCGAGAAACAGCAAAGGTTAAGTAACTTGACCAAGAGATCACACAGCTTGTAAGGGGTATAGCCTGGATTCCAACTCAGGGAAGCTGACTTCGAGTCCATGCATTATCCTCCACAAAATGCTCAGTTTACAAAGAGGGAAACCTCCTCACTTCTGCTCCACACTTTCAGTTACTTAATGGAAGACAAGGGATTACAACTAAGTAGGTAAAATCATAATGTAAAGAAAGGCTCTGTATATGAAATCCATTTTCATGTCTATTATGGGGGCCCCATGTTCCAGAACCATCCAGGGGGATTTTCAAATTGCTGAGCCTGTGTCCCCAATCTTTCCAGATGATACATATGAATACTATGTTATTGATTTAGTTTAAATGAATTGTCTATATTTAGTAAGTTTGTTGATAAATGCTGTAATCTTTGCATATACAAATCAGTCTTTTTTTTTTTTTTAAAAAAGAACAAAACTTTAATTCTATTTTTTTTTTCTAATTCAGGGCTTTGTTTGTGGTATGGTTTTGACATCTTCACAAATGTCCCATAACTACCATCTTTTCCCAACATTTTTGCATTCTTTATGCTTCTGCCTGGGATGTCCTTTCTTCACCTTTCCACCCATCTGACTGGTGTTGATGCTCTTTATTAACTTCTTACAAGCCTGCCTGCCTATTCTAGCTCCTGTTTCTTCCAATGAACTTATGAGGCCCTAAGAATCTGTGCCTCTCTGTGGTCATTTAGACCCATACTACAAGTTGTTTGTTTGTGTGTACGTATGTATTTATTTATAAGTCAAGAATGGCAGTCTTGCTCCGTCACCCAGGCTGAAGTGCAGTGGTGCAATCACAGCTCACTGTAACCTTGAACTCCTAGGTTCAACTGATTCTCCTGCCTCAGCCTCCCAAGTAGTGTTACCATGTCTGGCTAATTTTTAAATTTTTTTCTAGAGATAGAATCTTGTTATATTGCCCAGGCTGGTCTCAAGTGATCCTCCCACCTCATCCTCTCAAAGTGTTGTGATTACAGGGGTGAGCCACTGCGCCTGGCAGTTATTATTATTTATTTCATGGGTAGGTGCCTTCTGGTCTGTACAATTGTCTATAGACAAATAGAGAGCATAAACAGGTATTTTATCTTCAGCATACCATCCCACATACTGATGAGTATTTACAAATATTTGTTGGTGGTGAATTCATTTCTGAAAGAAAGGAGTCATGTACACACAATCTTTTTCACCCTATCCCCATCTAAACTATTCCATAGTTGTGGGGGGATTATGTTTCATTCAGTATTCAATCATTAAACATCTATTATTTGTAGAGGATAGAAGGACCAGTTACATGAAGATTCCATCTTCTAAGAGCCTACATTACAGAAGGAGAGATTAAGAAAGTCTTCATGGGCTGGGCACAGTGGCTCACACCTGTAATCCCAGCACTTTGGGAGGCCCAAGCGGACGGATCGCCTGAGGTCAGGAGTTTGAGACCAGCCTGGCCAACATGGTGAAACCCCATCTCTACTAAAAATACAAAAATTAGCCAGGCGTAGTGGCAGGTGTCTGTAATCCCAGCTACTCGGGAGGCTGAGGAAGTAGAATTGCTTGAACCCGGGAGGCAGAGGTTGCAATGAGCCAAGATCGCGTCACTGCACTCCAGCCTGGGTGACAAGAGCAAGATTTTGTCTCAAAAAAAAAAGAAAAAGAAAAAGAAAGTCTTCACGGAGTAGTCAGCCTCTGAGATAGGTCCTCAAGAAGCAAGGGTGACAGCATGGGGGAGTGGTGGTGACTACATGGTAGTTAAGAGGATAGCAGCATTTCAAGGCATTTCTTCCGACAAACAACAATAAGGCCTGCAGCACCAGGAAATGTGCCAACATAGTAGGTGGGTTTGGGGTTGGGAATGCCTGAGGTGCTATAACTGGAGTTAAGGCCTCCTCTTGCATTGATACTGTAAATAGGATATAATCATATTTTTTCAATATGAATGGTGCTTATTCAGGATTGTTAATCAAGATATGCAAGTAGATAGAAACCTTCACCTTTTCAATGGAGAAAGGGAAGATTCACTGTTTAATAAAGCAATTCTGATATACTGTCAAAGACATCAAAATGACTGAGCATATCCCCAAATGCCTCTTTACCAATTGTAGTTCTTTTGGTGGAAGCTGTCTATTCCTGTCCTTGCCTGTTTGTGTATGAAGCTTAATATCTTCCCTTTCATTGGGGTGAACTCTTTATGTTCAATAGAATGTAAACCTTTTATGTCAAGATTGAAGCAAATTAATTTTCTATTTTTTTCAATTTTTGTTAAATCTATTAATGCTTTTTTTCTTTGTGGATCTCAGTTTTTTGAAGTTTTAAAAGCTCTCTAAAGATCTGTTAAATAATTTTATCTTTTGCTAGCTTTCCTATGATTTGATTAGCTTCTATTAGCTCTATTTTGTTTGTAGTTTTTTTGTTGTATGTGTACGTGTGTAGGGAAGGGTGAATCTAAATTGATTTCTGAATTGTTGTTTTCTTGACACTATTTAAAAATCCTTCTTTTCCCTGTTATATTTACTGAACTTTATTGTATATACTACTGAAAGGACTCCTACTGAAGAGGAATGCCTAGTGCTGCCTGACTAAAAAGTTGTTTTTCCTTTCCCCCGTCCTGTATCCTTCTAAGTGAATCTGATGCCAAGTGTGGCCTGTGGTAGCTCTGTGGGTCTAAATGTTTAGTAGTGCAAATATCTGCCATTTTTAGCTTTTATAGTAGAATATGGGATTTTTCCCCTATCAAGACTCTTAAAATGAGGGATTCTCCAAATACTTGAAGAGAGTTCAGGTGTTGGGATGGCCAAAATCAATGAGAAATGCTCCCCTACACATTGGTTCTAGACTCAAGTCTACCTTTTAACTGCCTGGCAGATCTTGATCATGATACTTAACCTTTCCGGGTTGACCATGACTCCTCAATAAAGATGGGATTTGGCTTAGTAATTTTTAAAGTCTTTTTTCATATCCAACAGATTTGTTTCTTTGAAAAAAAGACTGCCTTGAAAGATTTTGCCACTTATAAAATTGATATGTAGTCTGAAATACTGTTTATCGAATTTTAGAAACTGAGAACTGTTCTAGTGTCCATCTAGATATCAAAGATTGATTTGTCACAATTTCCAGGGTCCTATATTTACCTATTTTTCCTTCTTTCTAGACATTTTTCCTCTCCAATTGCTTAAAGGATCGAGAGCTCTTGACCCCTAATCAATGTTGTTTGACAATGGTGATGGTGCCTCCTAGTGGATAAGGAAACTCCAGGTACAAAGGATAGCAAATAATTCTAAGATGACCTCTGGATTTGTTGTTTACGTTAACATACTTATCTGTATGGTTTTCTAATAATTTTCAGAAAAAAAGCAAGGCAGATGAGAGCAATAGCCCCTATTCTGTTCTAGCTTCTACCATGTAGGAACTTTACTGTTAGTCCTCAGTGTACTCACTAATTCTCACAGCTAAATACCCACCTCCCTAACCTCTAACACTAAAGTGAGGGGGAGGGACCTCCAGATATAAATCACGATGAGTTACATCACAGAATCTTAGAACTGGAATTTTAAGAGACTTGCTTTAGGTTAGTAACTAATTAATAGCAGATAGGACTAGAACCTCAGTCTCTTGATTCTCAGCCGGCTGTATAACTCCATGCTTCCTGTTTACCTTTTTGAAGGAGGAGGTTGCTATTGCCTTAACTTGGACTTATGGGGGTTATTGAGAGAACAGTGACATTCTAATTCTTCAAGGGGATTATTTTTTTAATTACTGAAATCCTCACAAGTTCTTTCCCAACTGACCAGGAGACAGACAGGGTTTCATGGTGTTAGGTAGAACTAAGTTTCCAAGCTACTATTGTTTCTATACTCAAAATGAGCTCTGTTCAACTAGGACATTGGTTAGTTAAATGGCCCCAGTTATGCTTGCAGTGTCTAAAGGCCCAAGTTCTCAAGCTTCTCTCTTTTCTATCCAGCCCTCTCTCCCCAAATTTTTTAACTTCTTTATCTACCGGATGTATTAGCTCAGCTGGTTTAAACACATTTTTGTTTTAAGTTTCTTAGACCTTTGACCTAGTCCCACTTACTTTTGCAGGTAGAAGCTGGGATGGATCCTCTGCCACCCCAAACCAAAGCAATCATAACCACTGCATCAGTTTGCTTGCTATCCTGTGTAAGTTCCTGTAACTGTGGGATAGATGAGTATCTGTGATTGTTCCTAAGTCTCGCTAGCCCTTATTTCCAATCTTCTCTCTAGAAATAAGTTCTCCCTCTTGCTCCTCAAAACCTTCTCTTCATTCAGAGGCAGGTGTATCAGTGCAGCCCCTGCCACCACTAATAGTAAAGTTCCTGATCTCTAGGAGAGGGAGTGCCCTTTTCAAACGATGTAGATATGAAAACCACAACAAATTCCTTCTAGTTGCTTGTGGAATTCAAGGATTTTGGGTCATTTTTTTTGACAGTTCTACTTGTGTCATGTCTTCTGTTTGTCTGTCTCACAGAACATCTAAATAACTGTAAATAACCATGCCAGTCCTGATATGGCCTTGCAGATCAGGAAGGTGGTACAGGTGAAGGATGAATCTGGAAAATGATCTCATCTTGAACAAACATACCGGGGATTACAAGATAATCATACAGTTAATTTTTGATTTTCTGCTTTCATTTTACTGCCATTTGCACTCTGAAATCAAACTAGCTCATGTAATCTTACTTTTAGGCAAGTTCCTGGCTAAAATGAAAATGTCAATATTGGCATTTGTAAAACTATAGATGTATACAGATATAAACAAAAACAGAAGCATAAGCATAGGTATTTGCTCAAGATTAAATTGTTCCAACTTAGCAAGAATAATGGAACCATTATTGTGTTCTCAGGAGAATATCCCATATGCCCATGAATTATTCCCAAGTTTCAGACATTACCAAGAAAAAAATAGAAGTCCTTGAGTGTTCAAATAATATCATGAGCAATCTGCAAACAGCCACAAAACTCTTTACATAGACAAAAGGCAGCAGTTAACTAAACTGATCCTTTGAGTATTACAGGAAGACACAGATACCTAAATTTATTATCCTCATAGACTATGATTTTTACATTAGTCACTCCTCTGGAATAAGACACTGAAGATTCCTGTTAAATGCAGGTACGTTAATAGCTAATAGCAAAGATTTACTGCCCATTTAACTACATGCCAAGTGCCATTTAAAGTGCTTTACAAGTAATAACTTATTTAATCCTCATAAAAATACTAGGAGATAGGTACTCTTTCACAGATGAGGAAATTGAGGCTTAAGACAAATGTTATATAACTTGTCCAAGGTCACACGGTTACAAAGTAACAGAGCCAGGATTTGAACATAGGCAATCTGGCTCCAGGTTCCTTAGCTCTTCTCTAATACTGAGGCTCTATACTAAATAGAATTCATGACAATGAAAATGAAGACAATGGTAAAACTATGTAGTGTTGTGATTATCAGAGTACTTTTATACTTCATTTCATCCTCAAAAGTTGCTAGGGTAGAAACTGAGGTGCCAAGAAGTGAAATGGACCCTGTGCTAATGGTAATGCCTCCTAAACTCTTATTGCTAGCCTAGGTTCTCCTCCTGGCGGCCAGACTCAGGCAGTCTGGAGTAGACACCTACAGGTGGGTGTCCTACAACCACCATAAACTCAAATGATCCAAGAAAATTAGCAATTTTCTTCTCCAAACCTTACATCTATCTGAGATTACAATGTTTTTTCAATTTGGGAACGTTCTGGGCTATTATCTTTTTGAATAAGGTCTCTTTTCTTCACAATTACCTCTATGCTCTACTTCTAGAATTCCTGTTTATGTGTGTTGGATATTCTCAACTGGCCTCCATGACTCTCAGCTTCTCTTTCATACTTACCAATGGTTTTATTTTTACACATCCAAACTAATCTCTATTCTCTCATCTTGCACCTTGCTCCAAAGTCATAGCCCACCACTATTAGTGGTGCCCCAACCACACAAACTGGCTCATATTTCTGGCCATTCATTCCACATGCTCTTTGCCTGCCTGTAATGCCTCTCTCTTTTCCTACTCATATAGTCGATTTGCCATCTGTATTCTATTAAACTCTCCCACCTAGAGCCCCAGCCCAAGCATGGAAACAGCAGTGGGCTTCTGTTTGCCGCTGGTTGGACATAAAACAGATCCCTGATTCAAAAGAAGGTTATTTATAGGGGGGTTAGGTCAACAACTTAGGCCACTCAGTTGTAGAAAAAAGGGGGGTAAACTGAGATAATGAGAGAGATACATTCACTCATTCAGTTTATTTTTTCTCTATCTGGAATGTGAAGTAAGAAAAGCAGAAAGAAATTACTTGGGTTTCAAGGCCATACAAATTTTGGAAACTGGGGTGCCTGTTTTGGGGTCATGTGCAGGTGCTTGAATAAATGGAGAAAGCTGGTTCTTCCAGAGCAAAGTAGATGCAAAACCCTAAGGAATGAAGAGAGCAATAACTTGGGTTCCTGATATCTTTTTTCCTAGTTCCTATGAGGCCTGGCTTCATTCTATTTTCTTTCTTTAAATTTTATTATTTTGCCAGGTGTGGTGACTCATGTCTGTAATCCTAGCACTTTGGGAGGCGGAGGCGGGTGGATCGCTTGAGCCCAGGAAATTGAGACCAACCTGGGCAACATGGCAAAACTCCGTCTCTACAAAAAAATACAAAAAGTATCCGGGTGTGGTAGCGTGTACCTGTAGTCCCAGCTACTTGGAGGCTGAGGTGTGAGGACTGCTTGGGCCCAGGAGGTCGAGGCTGCAGTGAGCCATGATTGTGCTACTGCACTCCAGTCTGGGAGACAGAGTAGGACCCTGTCTCAAAAAGAAAGTTTTATGATATTTCTGTATCTTTATAATATATTTACTACTTTTGTCTAGTTTCATCCTTGCCAGCCCACTTGGCAAACTCCTGGTCATCCTTCAAGTCTCAGTATCACCTCCTCTGTGATGGCTCTTTCTCTTCCTCTCTCTCCTTACCTCTCATTGTAATTGTTTCCATGTGTAGCCATCTCTGTCCTGATATTCTAGCTATATCTCACAAATAGGCATAAAGAAACAAAATTACTAAATAAAGTTGGTGACAGAGCTAGGACAACAGTATAGGCCTTTCCATTTATCCTCTAATGTTCTTTCAATCACTATGTCCCTCACTAAGGAAATGAGATATCAGATAGGGATACCAAATGGCAGCAAAGAGATACCAATAGACACCAAAAAGGCAGCACATCTCAGAAATGAGGCCAAATGGGAGCTGTGCAGAGCATGAACACTGGAAACTAGTTGAAGAATACAGGAATTTAGTAAAGGATGGAACTAAGAATTACCCAAACCCTTCGTTTTCCTATAATATTGTAAAGGATGGAACTAAAAAGTACCGAAACCCTTCATTTTCCTATAATATTGTTCCTGATATACTTTTTTTTTCCTGGCTTCTGCTGTCATGATTTTCTATCTCTTCAGCTATTCCTTCTCTATCTCATTTGCTAGCTATTCCTCCTGTTTTACAACCTTCAAAATTTGGAAGAACCTCAGTCCTCAAATCCTTTTTTCTTCTCCCTCTATATACTCTTCTAAATCATCTAAGTAGCAATCATTCCCAAATCTCTGTATCTACCCAAGATCTCTCTCTGTGCTCCTAATTCACATACCTAACTTTCTATTTAATCATTTCATTCAGATATCTTACAGAGACTTCAAACTCAACAGGTCCAAAGTATATTGCATCATCCGCTTCCAGGGTTGCCCAAGTTAGTCAATGGCACCATCATATATCAGGTGCCCAAGCCAGAGATGGCAAGTCAGCTTTGACTTCTCTTCCTCCTTTACTTCCTTTATCTAACCATCAAACCCTATCCTTTCTAATTCCTAATTCACTTCTGTTGCTCTCTGCTGACACTGATCTATCCTAGCCATCAATATCCATACTGAACAATGGCAATGGCCTCCCAATTCTCCCCACATCCAAATATGTTCCTTCCTACACTATAGCCATACCGTAGCCAAAAAAAAAAAAAAAAAAAAAAAAAAACACCTTTAAAAATGGTGATCTGATCATATGCCTTAGGATGGCAACCACATCTTTCACATCTTCAAGATAAACCCCAAATCCTTGCCATGTCTTAAAAGTCCCATCAAAATCTTGCCTTTATTTCCTGTGAACCTCTTGAGCTCTCAATGGTGTGTATAAGAAATATGAATAGTTTTAGTACTTTTTCGAGTCTGGCAAAAAGAGCAAGTATGTTTTTTATATTTCCTAATAAGATTCAATGACTCTGCCTACTATCTAAAGTAAACAAATGGCAGAGGGACAGATGACCTTCTCTCTATTCCTGAGTATTACAAATTTTCTTAGACCCAGTGACCTTACAATGGTAAGAGACCCACTCTAGTTAAAAGCATTCTGGTCAAGTCCACAGATATGAATGAGGGCCATAAAATAAATCAGAATTTATCTACGACTCTCTTTGTCTAGCCTTATACATATGAGTACAGTTTTTTAATGAAGTAAGACATATACTAATTGATATGACAGAGATTAGTTTAGTCCTTTAAATCACAATTTAAAATTAAAGCCTACAACTCTCACACAGTGCTGGTGGCAATGCAAAATGACACAACATTTAAGGAAGGAATTTGACATTAGCAACACTATGAAACAACGTATGCACAAGGTTATTCATGTAGTAAAAGAAGGCTGAAAATAATCCCGAAGTCCATCATTAGGGGAATGGTTTAATAAACAATTCTATACCATAATGGAGTATTCAGCAGGCATAAACGGGAAAGAAGATGTCTACTTACTGCCATGGAGTGATCCCCAGTGTTTTCACATTAAAATTTTTTAAAAATCAAGGTTTAGAAGAGAATATATGGAAGTGTGTAAGAAGGGGGTGGCACAAAATCATATACATATCTTCTCATATTTTCAAATAAAAATAATGGAAAAATAAAATAACTAATTTTTAAAAATAGTTTTCTTTAGGGCAAGAAAGTGAATGGGGACAGGGATACAAACCAGACCTTTCTGAATGAATCCTATTCACAGGTTTGACTTTGTGTAATCATACACATGCTTTTCATAATCTAAAAACAAAATTAAAGCAAGAAGAAAAAAAGACAATTATAAAAATTAAAACAAACTGATGCAGATATCTGAATAAGATTAGTGGATTGTATCAATGTCAATATCCTGGCTGTAACACAATAGTTTTACAGAATGTTAATGTTGGGAAGAATTGGGCAAAGTCTACAAGGATCTATATTTCTTATAGCTGTATGTGAATCTAAAACTGTAATAAAAACTCTTTAAATAAAAAAACAAACAAATGGAAACAAACAAATTTAAATCTATCTATATCAAGCTTGTGGCATAATCACAATGAGAAGAGTTATTTAAAATTTCTTTAAAACCCAGCGTTTTGATTGTGCATTCCTGTGGGATACACCCTTCAGATGAAAAGAAGTGCAAAGAAATCCTAATCTGCATTCAGTAGTCTTATTTTTATTGCATATTTAAACTAGTAGGATGAAGCAAATAAGTATATTAATGTGGCAGGGAACCCAGATTTTCAGAGATAAGATATATAAATACAAAACTTAAAAAGTTAAAAAACTGTAATTTCTTTCTCACTTAAAAAAACTTTATATTATGGAAAATTTCAAAAGTAGAAATTACAGAGTTTCATACCTTCATTATACTGCTCTAACAATTAACAATGCATCGGCCAATCTTGTTTCACCTGTATTCCAACACAGTACCCACTGCCTACCTACTGCTTGCTTTTGAGGCAAATCCCGGACATCAATAAAACATTATGCATAAATGACTGGGTGCACTGGCTCACGCCTGCAATCCTAGCGCTTTGGGAGGCAGAGGCAGGTGAATCACTTGAGCTCAGGAATTTGAGACCACCCTGGCCAACATGACGAAATGTCGTCTCTACAAAAAATACAAAAATTAGTTGGGCATGGTGACGCGCACCTGTAGTCCCAGCTACTTGGGGGGCTTAGGCAGGAGGATCACTTGAACCTGGGAGGTGGAGGTTGCAGTAAGCCGAGATGGGGCTACTACATTCCAGCTGGGGCAATAGAGTGAGACCCTGTCTCAAAAAAACAAACACAAAAACATTATGCATAAATATTTCAGTACTTATCTCCAAAAGGTAAGAACTCTTTTTTGTTATATAATACCAGAATTACTTATAATAATTCCTTATTATTTAATAACTGTCTTGCAAATAAAAATCTGTAATTGCTATTTTAAACTGGAAATGGTGTAAACTCATGGTTTTTTTTTGTTTGTTTAAAGAAAAGTTTTTATTTTAGAATAATTTTAGATTTACGTAAAAGTTGTAAAGATAGTACAGTTGATCCTTTAACAACACAGGTCTGAACTGTGTGGGTCCACTTATATGCAGAATGTTTTCAACCAAATGCAGATAAAAAATACAGTATTTGCCAAATGCGAAACCTGCCTATACGGAAGGCCAACTTCCTATATATGGGTTCCACAGGGCTGACTGCAGAGCTTGAGATGCGTGGATTTTAGTACACGTGAGGTTCCAGGAACCAATCCCCTGCATATATACTGAGGAATGATTGTACAGAGAGCTCCTGTATACCACCAAACGAACTTCCTCTAGTGTTATCGTCTTAGGTAACTATAGTACACTTGTGAAAGCTAAGAGTAACTCTGGTACATTTCTATTAACTGAACTCCAGACTTTACCTGGACTTCATCAGTTTGTCAACTATATACTTTTTCTCTTGCAGGATCCCATTTAGGATTCCACGTTGCATTTAGCCGTCTAGATTCCTTAGTCTCCTGGTTGGTGACAGTTTCTTAGTCTTTACTTGTTTTTCATGACCTTGATAGTTTTAAAGCATGCTGGCCAAGTATTTTATAGAATGTTCCTCAGTTTGGGTTTGTCTGACGTCTTCCTCTTGCTTAGGTCAGGGTTATGGGTTTCTTGGGAAGAATATCAAGAGGTGAAACGCCCTTCTCATCACATCATATCAAGGAGCAGATGATATACACAGGAATTATCACTGGTAATGCTAATTTGATCACTTGGTGAAGATAATCTGTTAGTTCTCTCTACTGTAAAGTTACTATTTCCCTCTCCATAATTCTTTGAAAGTGAGTTACTAAGTCCACCCTACACTCAAGGGTGGAGGGAAATTATCTATACCGAACACTTGGAATTCTTTTTTCTCTCTCAATTGTTCATCTATTTATTTCTTTATATCACTATGCACTCATATGTATTTATTTTATACTTTGGATTGTAATCTAATGCTATGTTATTTTTTTGCTCAAATTGTTTCAGTTTTGGCCACTGGAAGTGCTTTCAGGTTGGTTCCTATGTCTCTCTGATATGCCCCCATCTTTTTGAATACTTCCTTACCTTCAGGCACTCTAAGATGCTTCATGTTTATCTTATATTTTCTCTGTTCCAGCCCTAGAATTTATAATCATTTCTCCAAGGATCCCTGGCTGCTTAAATTAAAGGAGGACATTCAGAAACAAAAATCTAGGTGTGGGTATGCTTTAGGCTCTTTAAGCGGACAGAGTTAGGAATGTATGTGTACTAATTCATGTATGCACATATAATTTATGATGATTTCTGTATATATCTGTACATGTATGTGTATGTGTGCATGTGTGTGTACATATAATAAATTCAATATGAGATTATATTGCTGTCTTCAACTCTAATCTAGTAGCTAAGAGTTCATTCTAGCCTTCCCTATTGCTTATTGCTTATCTGTAATTTTCTGACAGAATTTTAATATTCTACATGTTAAAAAAATCAATAAACAAAATAAAACAGGCAGATTTGGGGAAAATATTTACAAATATATGAAAAAGGTAAATATCCTTAGCAAATAAAGAATTCTTTGCCAGGTATGGTGGCTCATGCCTGTAATCCCTGCACTTTGGGAGGCCAATGTGGGAGGACTGCTCGAGCCCAGGAGTTCAGAACCAGCCTGGGCAAGCAAGGGAAAGCCCATCTCTATTAAAAACAAAAAACAAAAACAAACAAACAAAAAAGAATTCTTACAACTAAAACAACTAAAGAAAACTAAACAACTAATGAAAGTGACTAGATGTAAAAGAAATGGGTAAACATACTTTTAAAATATTTGACCACACTAATGACAAAATAAATGCAAATTAAACCAAAACATCTTTTTGACCTATCAAAATGTAAACATAGATACATTTATTTACCATGTGTGAATATAAATTGGTAAATCTTTATGGAGAGTAATATGAAAACTACATTAAAAGAGTTTTAAATACATTGCTAGAGTTCTGCTTCTTGTAATGGTAGACTAGATGATGTCTCCCATTATCTTGGCTCATTGTAGCCTCCACCTCCTGTGCCCAAGTGATCCTCCCGCCTCAGTCTCCTGAGTAGCTGGGACTATAGGCGCATACCACCATGCTTGGCTAATTTTTAAACTTTTTTAGAGATGAGGTCTCACTATATTTCCCAGGCTGGTCTCTAATTCCTGGGCTCAAAAGGGAAAATGAGTCAGAATTCAAGAGAATCTGATAAACTCTACTCTCCAGCACTGAGCTGGTGCCCTAAAGAGCTAGGAGTGAACTAGAAGCAATCAGCCCCTTCACAGACTTGCAACCTGGCTTTACATCTAGATGGCACTGAAAATCTAAGCCTTGAATCTTGAGTAAGAAAGTCTTAAACAGCTAGTGCCTGAAGGTTCGCAGTAGAAGAAGCAAATACAAATCTTCTTTGGGCCAGGCATGGTGGTTCATGCCTGTAATCCTAGCACTTTGAGGGGCAGAGGCAGGATGATTCCTTGAGCCCAGGAGTTCAAGACCAGCCTGGGAAACACAGTGAGACTATGTCTCTACTAAAAATAAAAAAAAAAAATTAAGTGGCTGTGGTAGCATGTGCCTGTCGTCCCAGCTACTCAGGAGGCTGAGGCAGGAAGATCACTTGAGCCTGGGAAGAAGAAGCTCAGTGAGCTGTGATTGAGCCACTGCATTTCAGCCTGGGCAACAGAGTGAGACCCTATCTCAACAATAACAACAAAAATTCCTCTTTGGACAAAGAAAGCATCATCTTAGACCAATAATTTTCAACATAATTTCTAGCACAAGATCAAAATGAATAAGGTACATGAAGGGATAAGAGATCGTGACCATTTACCAGCAAAAATAACAGACAATAAAAGCAAACCCACAGGGACTTCATATACTGAGATTATCTAGCACAGATTATCAAATAATGAAGCTTACTGTGTCCTAGAACATAAAAGCTGAGCTTTTTTTTTTTTTTTGCAAGAGAATAAAAGCAAAAAATATTACAGTCTATCTATCTATCTATCTATCTATCTATCTATCTATCTATTTTTTGAGATAGAGTTTTGCTCTTGTTGCCCAGGCTGATTGGCTCACTCCATCTCCCGGGTTCAAGCGATTCTCCTGCCTCAGCCTCCCGAGTAGCTGGAATTACAGGTGCCTGCCACCACGTCCAGCTAATTTTTTTGTATTTTTAGTAGAGACGGGGTTTCACCGTGTTGGCCAGGCTAGTCTCGAACTCCTGACCTCAGGTGATCTGCCTGTCTCGGCCTCCCAAAGTGCTGGGATTACAGGTGTGAGCCACCGCACCCAGTCAAAAAATTATATACAGTAGATTTTAAAAAGGAAATAGAAACTATAAAACTGAAAAATATAATTAACATTTAAAAATTAGTGACTAGATTAACATCAGATTAGACAGTACTGAAGAGAAAGACACCAGTAAGAGAGGACAGAAGAAACAAAAGACCAAAGCATGGAGAAAAAAAACATGCAAAATACAGAAAAGAAGGTAGGAGACACAGAAAATACCACAAGGTATACCTCTACCAATATTTAATTTGGTCACAAAGGTGTCGAAAGAGATAAAGGGGCAGAGGAAAGATTTGAAGAAATAATGGCTGAGAATTTTCCAAAACCATGAATAATATCAATACACTGACTGAAAAAACAAAGAACCTAAGGCAAGGTTCAAACACACATAAGCACACTCTTAAGACACATCACAAACTACAGAAAACAAAAGATGAACCATATCTTGGCCAGGCGCGGTGGCTCAAGCCTGTAATCCCAGCACTTTGGGAGGCCGAGACGGGCGGATCACGAGGTCAGGAGTTCGAGACCATCCTGGCTAACACGGTGAAACCCCGTCTCTACTAAAAGATACAAAAAACTAGCCGGGCGAGGTGGTGGGCGCCTGTAGTCCCAGCTACTCGGGAGGCTGAGGCAGGAGAATGGCGTAAACCCGGGAGGCGGAGCTTGCAATGAGCTGAGATCCGGCCACTGCACTCCAGCCTGGGCGACACAGAGAGACTCCGTCTCAAAAAAAAAAAAAAAAAACAAAAGATGATGAAATAATTTTTAATAACCTGAGAAAAAATGACATTACCTTCCCAGAAGTTATAGCCCCTGCTAGCTGAATTCTCCACATCAATGGATGACAGAACATAGTAGAATGATATCTAACGGAAAGAAAATGCCAATCTACAATTCCCTACCCAGTGAATATCCTTCATGACTGAAGGGGATATAAGAAATAATTCTGAAACTAAGAAAAATGGAAATTTTGCATCCAGCAGACTGACACAAGGAAAATGAACCCAGATAAAACCTTAGAGATGCTGAAAGAATACAGAACAAGCAAAGGATAAGTGTGTGGGTAAATCCAAGTCAATACAAATAGTATAAGAAATAGGAGATGATAGAAATACATAGGATGTATGCTTTTATACACACAAATATAATTTAAATACATGAAAAACACAGCCTAAAACTCAAGGAAGGCATTATATAAAATTAACATGTTCTACAGCACTTGCACTGTTCAGGAGGATAATAATGGTGTCAATATCAGAATTTGATGTGTTAGGAAGCATGCTGTAATTCCTGGGATACACCCTAAGATAAAAGAAAAGAATGCTTAAACTTCAAAATTAACAGAGGGAAAATAGAATGATAAAAATATTCATTTGACTAAAATAAATCAAGAAATTATTTTTTCAAGAGAAAAAAAACATGGAATAGGTGGTGCAAATAGAGAACACATAAGACTACAGATGTGGCCGGGCGCGGTGGCTCAAGCCTGTAATCCCAGCACTTTGGGAGGCCGAGACGGGCGGATCACGAGGTCAGGAGATCGAGACCATCCTGGCTAACACGGTGAAACCCCATCTCTACTAAAAAATACAAAAAAAAACTAGCCGGGTGAGGTGGCGGGCGCCTGTAGTCCCAGCTACTCGGGAGGCTGAGGCAGGAGAATGGCGGAGCTTGCAGTGAGCTGAGATCCGGCCACTGCACCCCAGCCTGGGCGACAGAGCGAGACTCTGTCTCAAAAAAAAAAAAAAAAAAAAAAAAGACTACAGATGTAACTCAAAATATACTAAAATATAATTAAATGTAAATGGACCAAATGATCCAAGTAAAAGACAAAGATTAAGAGGCTGGAATAAAACACAATTATATGCCTTTAACAAGACACAACTAAAACTCAAGGATACAAAACGGTTGAAACTAAAAGGGAAAAAGCCCCCAGAAAATTAAACCCAAAATAAGAGGATGGAAATAACAGCAAGTAGAAATTACCAAAATAGAAAACAACACAGAATAAAAAGAAATTATAGGCCGGGCGTGGTAGCTCATGCCTGTAATCCCAGCACTTTGAGAGGCCAAGGCAGGCAGGTCACTTGAGGTCAGGAGTTTGAGACCAGTCTGGCCAACATGGTGAAACTCCGTCTCTACTAAAAATACAAAAATTAGCCTGGCATGGTGGCAGGCACCTGTAATCCCAGCTACTCGGGAGGCTGAGGTGGGAGAATCACTTAAACCTGGGAGGTGGAGGTTGCAGTGAGTCGAGATCACACCGCTCCAACCTGGGCAACAGAGTGAGACTCTGTCAAAAAAAAAAAAAAAAAAAAAAAGAAAAAGAAAGGAAAAGAAAAGAAAAAAAAGGAATTACAAAGCTACAGTTGTCACTGAAAAGAATAATAAAACTGGTAAATGTCTGGCAAGGCTCAGAAAGAAAAAGAGAAGGCACAAACTACCAGTATCAAGAATGAAAAGAAGACATGACTATAGAACCTGCAGCGATATTATGAACTTTATGCCAAAACTGTTTAAAATTTAGATAAAATGCACTCATTCTTAGCAAAATACAGTTTACTAAAAGTGACATAGTAATGAATAAAAACCCTGAATATTCCTATAAATATTTAAGGAATTGAACCAAGATTGAAAACTCTGGCCTGGATGGATTTAGAGGTGAGTTCTACAAATCATATAAAGAGAACAATAGAGGCTGGGTGTGGTGGCTCATGCCTGTAGTTCCAGCACTTTGGGAGGCCCAGGCAGGTGGATCACCTGAGGTAAGGAGTTCGAGACCAGCTTGTTAACATGGTGAAACCCTGTCTCTACTAAAAATACAAAAAATTAGCCAGGCGTGGTGGTGCACGCCTGTAGTTCCAGCTACTCGGGAGGCTGAGGCAGGAGAATTGCTTGAACCCAGGAGGCTGAGGTTGCAGTGAGCCGATATTGCACCACTGCACTCCAGCCTAGGTGACGAGAGCAAAACTCCATCTCAATCAATCAATAGAACAATAGTAACAACAAAAAAATCCAGAGAACACTCCCCAATTCATTTTATGAGGCTAGTGTAATCCAGGTATGAAAACCAGGAAGGCACAGTGGTTCATACCTATAATCCCGGCACTTTGAGAAGCTGGGCGGACAGTTCACTTGAGCCCAGTAGTCTGAGACCAGCCTGGGCAACATGGCAAAACCTCATCTCTACAAAATTATCCAGGCATGGTGGCACGCCTGTGGTTCCAGCTACTTAGTAAGGGGCTGAGGTAGGAGGAATAACTGAGCCCAGGAGGTTGAGGTTGCAGTGAGCTGTGATGGTGTCACTGCCCTAGGGCCTGGGTGACAGAATGAGATCCTGTCTCAAAAAAAAAAAAAAAAAAAAAAAGTACAAATAAATTAAAAAACAGAGACATAGAAAGCCTAATCCAAACCCAACAATATGTAAAAAGGATTATGAAGATTATAAATCATGACCAGGTTTGGTTAACCCAAGAATCAATGCAACTCATTACAGCAATAGATTGAAGGACGGTATTATACAATTATTTCAGTATAGTCATGTGTTGCTAACGACGGGGACATAGTCTGGTAAATGCATAGTTAGGGGATTTTGTTCCTGTACAACCATCACAGAGTATACTTACACAAACCTGGACAGGATATCCTACTACACACCTAGGCTACATGGTGTAGCCTATGGTTCCTAGGCTACAAACCTACATAGCATGTGACTGTACTGAATGCTGTAGGCAACTGTAATACATATTTGGGTATCTAAACATAGAAAGGGTACAATCAAAATATAGCATAAAATATAAAAAATGGTACACTGGTATACGGCACTTACCATGAATGGATTTTGCATTCACGGGAAGTTGCGTGGTGTGAGTCAGTAAGTGGTGAATGAATGAGAAGACCCAGGACATTACTTTCCACTATTGTAGACTTTCTATACACTGTACACTTAGGCTACACTAAATTTATATAAAAGTATTTTTCTTTCTTCAATAATAAATCTTAGCTTACTATAAATTTTTTATATAATAAACTTTAAAAATTTTAAAACCTTTTTGACTCTTGTAATAACACTTAGCTTAAAACACATTGTACAGCTGTACAAAAGTATTTTCTTTCTTTACATCCTTATTCTATAAGCTTTTTCTATTTTTGAAATTTTTTATTTTATTTTTTATACTTTTTTGTTAAAAAACAAAAGCACACACATTAGCCTAGGCCTACACAGGGTCAAGATCATCAATATCACTGTCTTGCACTTCCACATCTTGTCCCACTGGAAGGTCTTCAGGGACAATAACACATATGAAGCTATCATCTCTTATAATGACAATGCCTTCTTTTGGAATGCCTCCTGAAGGACCTGCCTGAGGATGTTTTACAGTTAACTTAAAAAAAAAAAAAAAAAAAAAGTAGCAGCATACTCTAAACTAACAATAAAAGTATAGTAAATACATAAACTAATAACATAGTTGTTTATTATCATTATCAAGTATTGTGTGCTGTATATAATTGTATGTGTTATACATTTATATGACTGCTAGCACAGGTTTGTTCACAGCAGCATCACCACAAATATGTGAGTGATGTGCTGAGCTATAATGTTATGACAGCTATGATATCACTAGTCGATAGGAATTTTTCGGCTCCATTATACTCTTACAGAGCACCCATGTATATGCGGTCTGTTGTTGACTGAAATATCATTATAGGATGCATGACTGCATATGCAGAAAAAAAGCATTTGATAAAATTCATGATCCATTCATGCTTAGCAAACTCTAAAATCAGACATAAGCAAAGATAACTGTCATCACCATTGCCCTGAATGTTTTATCCATTGTAATAAAGGCAAGAAAAGAGGTAAAAAAATTGTAAAGGGCAAACAAAATCCTCTTTATACACAGATGATATGATTATGTATGGAGAAAATCCAAATTATTCTACAGATTAATTGTTGGAATTAAGCCTGATGAATAGAAAGGAACACAAATACAAAGTTAGTACAAGGAAAGGGAAAGAGAAGGGAGAGTTAGAGAAACCGACTTACCCTAAAAACAAAATATCTAAGAATAAATCTGACAACACATAAATCTAATACACATGTACACAACCTCTACAGAGGAAAATATAAAACTTTATTGTGAGAACTCAAAGAGCTAAATAAATGGGAAGACAGACACTATGCTCATGAATTGGATGATTCAACACTGTAAACATGTCAATTATTCTCAAATTGCTATCAAGATTTGATACAGTAATTCAAGACAAAAATCTCAATAGTTTTTTTGTTTTGGTGGAAATTGACAACCTCATTCTAAAATGTATATGAGAAATGCAGACAAGTACATCCCTTAAAACATGGCTGAAGAAGAACAACGTGGAAGGATCTGCTCTACAAAACAGTCAAATCTGGGAATCACCCAAATACTCATTAACATTAAAATGAATAAATAGTGCAAGTTTGTTCACTACAGTACTACATAGCAATAAAATAAAGGAACAGCTGCACAAAGCAACCAGATGAATCTCAGAGACCAAAAATAGAGTATATACTGTAGGATTCCATTCAAATAAAGATTTTAGGCTGGGTGTGGTGGCTCATGCCTGTAATCCCAGCACTTTGGGAGGCCGAGGCAGGTGGATCACTTGAGGTCAGGAGTTTGAGACCAGCCTAGCCAACATGGTGAAACCCTGTCTCTACTAAAAATACAAAAATCAGCCGGGCGTGGTGGTGCGTGCCTGTAGTCCCAGCTAGTCGGGAGGCTGAGGCACGAGAATTGCTTGAACCCAGGGGCTGGAGGTTGTAGTGAGCTGATATAGCATTGCACTCCAGCCTAGATGACACAGTAAGATACCGTCTCAAAAAAAAAAAAAGATTTTAGCAAACAACACTGAACTTTATTATTTGAGAATTCCTATTTTGATGCTAGGGACATAAAAGCACAGAAGCGAAGTACAGATTAGTTATTTCTGAGAGAAGAAGGGGATTATGATGAGAAAGGGGAATTCAGGGGCTGTTGAGGTACTGGCAGTTTTAAAATCTCTTGACTTGGGTTGTAGTTACATGGTTGTTCACTTCTACAATAATTCTTTAAGTTGTATATTTATGTGAATGTATTTTTCAAAATGTGATGCATTGTATTGAGAAAAAGGTTAAATCTAAGTATGATGTATGTATTTGTATATATTCATATACTCTTTTACCCAGTTATTCTACTTTCAGAAATGTATTCTGAGGAAACAAAGCAATCAAGGGGCATGAACAAGTAATTATGTACAAGATATTAATTATAACATTATTTCTAATAGGGAAAAACAATGTTAATGTTCAACTATAGGGAAATTATTAAATTAAACATGGCACATACACACATTTAGATGTCTTAATGAAGTCATTAAAATACTGTATCCAAAAAATATTTAATGGTATAGCAAGATGCTTCCAATAAAAGGAAATGGTCCAAAATGTTTGTGAATGACATTTATTTTTGTCACAATTTTTATAACAAAATTATGACATTATTTACTTTTTGTCAAAATTTTCTGTAATTTCTAAATTTTTACAAGTTATGTATATGGCAAAGGTTGTACACTAAGAATTTTTTTTTTTTTTTTTTTTTTTGAGACTGAGTCTCATTCTATCAACCAGGCTGGAGTGCAGGAGTGTGATCTTGGCTCACTGCAACCTCCGCCTCCCAGGTTCAAGTGATTCTCCTGCCTCAGCCTCCCGAGTAGCTGGGATTACAGGTGCCCGCTAATTTTTATATTTTTAGTAGAGATGGGGTTTCACCATGTTGACCAGGCTGGTCTCGAACTTCTGACCTCAAGTGATCCGCCCACCCTGGCCTCCCAAAGTGCTGGGATGACAGGCGTGAGCCACCATGCCCAGCCAATATTTTTATTTTTAAATGAACAAACTATACTTCTTCTAAATAACAGAAAATTAACTGAATTTTCTTCATATTTTATATGTACCCAAATTTATTCAAAATTATTTTAGTGGCTTGAAGATTAGTTTTCATAGACGAAAAGTTATCAGAGTGACAATTTCAAATGTATTTCTAAGACAGTAGCATCTGAATACAGTCTATCTTCTAATATAACATTCAAAGCTTAAAATCTGTTCTACACTGTAACATCCCAATCCAGGATTTGTTTTATACAAATATCTGACCACCTAAAATTTTTTTTTTTTTTTTTTTTGAGACTGAGTCTCGCTGTGTCGCCTAGGTTGGAGTGCGTGGCGCCATCTCGGCTCACTGCAAGCTCCCGGGTTCACGCCATTCTCCGCCTCAGCCTCCGAGTAGCTGGGACTACAGGCTACTCACCACTACCGGCTAGTTTTTTGTATTTTTAGTAGAGACGGGTTTCACCATGTTAGCCAGGATGGTCTCGATTCTGACCTCGGATCCACCCGCCTCGGCCTCCCAAAGTGCTGGGATTACAGGCTTGAGCCACCGCTACCCGCCTAAAATTTTTAACAGATGTAAAACGATACTGTATTTACAGTTAAAATGAAAAAAAAAAAAAAAAACCCAAAATGCCAAACCCTGTCATTATCTTTACAGGCAATTATATTTTGTTTGCAGATCCAGGAGTTTATATCAACTCTTTTAAAACGCTTCTTCTATTTATCTCTATTTTAGTTTGTGCAGAAGAGTTAACATAGCAGGCCTAAACTACTATCTCGTGAAAGGCTTGAAAGGCCTACTAAGGTTGGCCCTTGAGAGGCGTATCTGGGAACTTGGATTTCAGGAGGGTCCTCTACATTCCTAACTGAAAAGAGTGACTCACTGTGTCTAAATTGTTTGTGCTAACAATATGATTTATGCTGAACACCTGCTTTCTTTCTGGGAGTCTGGAATTTGGTTAAGTGCCAAGTGGAAGATGCCTATGTGACCAGCCCCCGATAAAAACCCAGGGCACTGAGTCTCTAATAAGCTTCCCTGGTTGGCACCATTTCACACGTGTTGTCACAACTCATTGCTGGGAGAGGACCCTTGAAAGCTTGTGCCTGGTTTCCCCTGGACTTCAACTAATGTATCTTTTCCTTTTGCTGATTTCTCTTTATATCCTTTAGCTATAATAAACCATAGCTGTGAATATGACTATATGCTGAGTCCTCTGAGTTTTCTTAGTGAATCATCAAGCCTGGGAGTAGTCTTGGGGATCCCTGACACATAGTTTGTAAAACTAAAATCAACTAAACATTTTGATACTGTGAGTCAAAAGAAATGTTTACTTTGCTGAAAGAACAAATAGCAATTTATATCATTACACATAAAAAGAAAAAATCAAAATAGATTATTATATAAGACTAGCTATGAAAATATGTACAAATCTTCAAATAGATTAAAATGTTACAGTACAGATATTTATTGCTTGGTATGAGACAAACATATTTTCCCTTAAGCAGCAAGTTTGCTGGTAAGTAGTAATCAGTTCCACTCTATCAGTATAAATAAATTTCACAAACGCTCCTTTCCCTAGGCATAAATACTAGACCAAAAATAAAACAAAACAAAATAAAATTAAATTAAAAAAGAGCTTTCAGTTTATTGCCTTTGTGAGCTACAAAAACAAACTGCTAATATTATTTTAAAAGATACAAACTATTGTTTTCATGTCAGATGTGGTTTAAATCCATATTTAATTACTGTAAAAGTCTCCCTGTGGTATATGTAATCACTCTGTAATAAGGTAATTAAAATTCCTTGGCCAGCCAATTTAGGATTTACAGCTTAACTCAAGTACTAGACACTACTAAAGACAAGCCCAAATGTGTTTCTTAGAAATAAATATTTAATTTGTGGGGATAACCCAACTCAGCCTGTCTTCAAAACTGAATCTGTATTTAAAATACATTTCAGCAAATTGCTACAGACAGGTTCAAATTTAAGTGTAATCCCAAAGTAATGGATGTGCAAACATATGCAAATGCCTACAAAACTACTGTGTGTGTTGGGACAATGACGATGTAGCCTTTACCTTGTATTCCCCTATTTTAAAGGTCAATCATCTCTTGACCTGCCCCATCAGAACTCATATCTGCAAAAGTGAATGTCTAGGGGTGGGACCTGGGTACCTGTTTGTTTAACAAGTTTTATACCGGATTTTCTAACCTAAAATTTGAAATTTACTAATCTAATCTTTTCCATATCTAAAATTCTGGTTTTGTGAGTCTCTGTACTTAAGCATGCTTTAAACTTATAAACCATTTGTGATTAAGTAGATATGAACTATTATTATTATTATTATTATTATTATTATTATTATTATTTTTAGAGACAGAGTCTTGCTCTGTCACCCAGGCTGGAGTGCAGTGGCATTATGTTGGCTCACTGCAACCTCTGTCTTCTGGGTTCAAGCGATTCTCCTGCCTCAGTCTTCCAAGTAGCTGGGATTACAGGTGTGTGCCACCACACCTGGCTAATTTTTGTATTTTTAGTAGAGACGGGGTGGCTGGTCTCAAGCTCCTGACCTCAAGTGATCTGCCCGCCTCAGCCTCCCAAAGTGCTGGAATTACAGGTGCAAGCCACTAAGTCTGGCTTATTATTTTTGAGACAGGGTCTCACTTTATTGCCCACACTGGAATACACTGGCATGATTTTGGTTCACTGCAGCTTCTGCCTCCCTGGCTCAAGTAATTCTCCCACCTCAGCCTCCCAAGTAGCTGGGACTACAGGTGTGTGCCACCATGCTTGGCTAATTTTTAAAATTTTGTTGTAAAGACGAGGTCTCACTATATTGCCCAGGCTGGTCTCAAATCCCTGAGCTCAAGAGATCCTCCTGCCTCGGCCTCCCAAACTGCTGGGATTATAGGCGTAAGCTACTGAGCCCAGCCATCAACTAGACATTTTCTAACATGATAAACAACATTCTTGGGCCATACAATTTCGTGACTTCAGTTTAGGAAGAAAAAAAGGAGTGTTGGTTATACATAGTCTGTGGCAAAGACAGATATGGACACCACATTAAGAAACTCACTGATAATCCAAATACATTGTTTTGTCTAGCCTTTTCTCCACCAAAATGATAAATGCTGTTTCTAAGTAGCCAACAAACAACAAAACTAACTGACCTAATTTTATTTTATTTTTTGACTTTCATTGTCTACACTGTATGGGTGTCATGTTACAAAAACTGTAAAAAGGATCCAGATAACCCATAACCTGAGCAATGAGCCCCTAAATACCAGGGGCAATTACATCTATTGCCAGAAACATGGAAGTAATTGGAGTAGCTTAGTCTACACTGAAGCTATAGAAGCAATCTCTCACCTAGCCAGTAGGTGGAACTATACACAAGTGCATTGGCTTTGCTTTTTGATCCACATGACTTTAAATCTTACAGTAATTGATATTTTTGGTTTGTTTGAAACCCAGGAGATAAGGAGGATGCAAAAAACTAGGTAAGGTCAATTGTTGAGGTGAATTTACAAAACAGTGATACAAAAGAACAATTTTCTATTTCTATTTTGTTTCTGGGCCTTTTGAGAAATAACTAAGTTATTTTAACTGAATTTATAATCCACGTCCAGGTCCCTAGAGCTAATAAAACAATTCTAAATTTAGAAATCTGTCAGTTAAAATTCATGTTCAATCAGGGAAAATTGAGTATCAACTGATCATGACGTGATACTATGGAATTATTGTTGATTTTGTTAGGTATAGTAATAATATGGTCATTTAAAAAATCATTATCTGTTAGAAATACAAACGAGAGTATTTATAGGTGAAATGATAGTGCTTTAGAAATCTCCAGGAGAGAAAAAGACATCAGGAAGAACAGAATAGGAAAGGAAAAACGTTTTGATAACTATTGAAGCTTGGTGACCAGTATGCTGGGGTTTATTACACTATTCTCTCTTTTCATTTGAAATTTTCCACAATTACACTGTTAAAAAATAAAAAAAAGAAAAGAAAAGAAAAGAAAACATAAGGCCATGTTCTAGTGATTTGGGTTAACACCGGGATCAGGTCACTGGAAAATATTCAATTTAAGCAGGTCTCATCTCGATATACAGCCAACCATTAATTATTTCCATCACAACTAAGTCATACAAAATTAGTCACATAAAATCCCATACAGACTACTTCAACAATGAGGGACTAAAACTATCCTGTTAAAGCTACTGGAAATAATACTTTACAGTTATAAAGCACTTCACCATTTACAAAGGGAAGTCACATACAGTTTCTCATCTAGTTCTCATAATCTTAGGAAGATTCTGAAGGCAGGCAAACTGAGGCTCAGGGAACTTACAAGACTTGGCCAACCTCACATAATTAGTAAAACTGACAGAGCTGGGATGCTAACCCAGGTTTTATGAAACCAAAGATCCTTTTTCTACTACATTGTCACTAAGTCCCCTTTGATACAATTAGCATACATGGTGAAATTTAGGTGAATTTTTAAAATTTGCTTTCTATGATCATTACTTTATATAGTATATAAAACTTGCTTTTTAGGAGGCTGGGCGTGGTGGCTCACACCTGTAATCCCAGAACTTTGGGAGGCTGAGGAGGGTGGATCACCTGAGGCCAGGGGTGTGAGACCAGCCTGGACAACATGATGAAACCCTGTCTCTTCAAAAAACACAAAAATTAGCCAGGCGTCGTGGCATGCGCCTGTAGACCCAGCTACATGGGAAGCTGAGGCAAAGAATCACTTGAACTTGGGAGGTGGAGGCTGAAGTGAGCCGAGATGGCGCCACTGCACTCCAGCCTGGGCGACAGAGTGAGACGGTTAAAAACAAAAACAACAACAAAAAACAAACCCAACTTGCTTTTAGTTTTCTCAGAAAATATACATATAGACAGAAATAGATTTCTTGAATAAAGAATAAAATTAAACCAGAAAAGTAATTTTAAAAGAATTATAATATCTTGGCCAGGCACAGTGGCTCACACCTGTAATCCCAGCACTTTGGGAGGCCGAGGCAAGCAGATCACCTAAGGTCAGGAGTTCGAGACCAGTCTGGCCAACATGGTGAAACCCTGTCTCTACTAAAAATACAAAAATTAGCCAGGCATGGTGATGTGTGCCTGAGGGAGGAGAATCGCGTGAAGCTGGGAGACGGAGGTTGCAGTGAGCCAAGATTGTGCCGCTGCACGCTAGCCTGGACAACAGAGCAAGACTCTGTCTCAAAAAAAAAGAATTATAATATCTTAAAATTAGAAGGGATGTTAGAAGCCAGCTCTAGTCCAAAATTAAAACCTTATCTTCAGGCCCCTTGGAAGGATCCAGCTTCAACTTGAGTGCTTCTAGTGAGAAACTGCATAGTCTGTGAGACAGCCTGCTTCATTCATGGAGTAAGTCTAATCATCAAAAAGGTCTTCTTTAGTTAGAGGTGACGTCCGCCACTTGTTGATTCTAGTTACTGCCTCTGATGCTACACTTGAATAAGCATATAGTTTTATATATGACAATCTTTCAAATAACTGTGGACATTGATTATGTTCTATCTATGGGCTTCTGCTTTGGGGACTCTTCTAGCAGAATAATAAAATGAATACATTCGTGGATAACTAAAGCCTCCCAGTCTTTTCAAAAGCTCTTCCACGCCAGTGGTCTTCAACCTGGGATTTGGGTATCTCTGGGAATACCCAAAGTCCTTCCAGGAGCCACATGAAGTAGGATATTTTTAAGGCAATCAATTTCCATATCTTCATTTTTCATAATTTTGTCTGTCTGTAAACAAGTCTGTGGTCTGCTTGTTTTTCTTTTACATCTCCACATCTACAATCATCCATCTCCACATCTCCAGTTACCCATCCAAAAGGCAAACTACTCCTCCATCCCAAAAAGCCTAACTTCAAAGAGATGGCTGGGAAATGCACAGCCCCTGAGGGAGGGAGAGACCCTTGAAAGCAAAACAAAGAGAGTTTGAGAAAAAAAGAGAGGTGCCACCTTACTCGAACCAGACAATAAATTCATGGTGAGCTGTTTTAAAATTCATAATCAATACTAAGATGAGTGTCACAGGGATGTTCATTTAACACTTTAATTTTATTTGAAAAATGAAGTCAGATTTTTTTTTTTCCCTGACAGAAAATGAGTCTGATTTGGCTGACTGATTTGACAATAAGGACTAGCACTGTCATGTAGGTCACATAGCAGACATTTTCCATACAGTGAATGAGATAAACAGGCAATTCTACAGTTGTGTAGAAAATATATTTAAGGCTGGGCGCGGTGGCTCCCGCCTGTAATCCCAGCACTTTGGGAGGCCAAGTATGGCAGATCACGAGGTCAGGAGTTTGAGACCACCCTGGCCAACTTGGTGAAACCCCATCTCTACTAAATAATACAAAAATTAGCTGGGCATGGTGGCGCATGCCTGTAGTCCCAGCTATTCAGGAGGCTGAGGCAGGAGAATCACTTGAACCCAGGAGGTGGAGGTTGCAGTGAGCTTAGATTGCGCCACTGCACTCCAGCCTGGGTGACAGAGTGAGACTCTGTTTAAAAAAAAACAAACAAAACATATTTAAAAGAATATTCAAGATACTGAGAATTATATTCTCACAATGAAAGTTTTTATATATCAACCTAAAAAATACGTGAAGGGGTACATACGTTTTTCAAAATTCTTTTTTGTTGTTGTTGTTTTTTTGAGGCAGGGTCTTGTTCTGTTGCTCAGACTAGAGTACAGTGGTACAATCATGGCTCACTAAAGCCTTGACTTCCCAGGCTCAGGTGATTCTCCAACCTCAGTCTCCCAAGTAACTGGGACTACAGGTGTGTGCCACCACACCCACCTAGTTTTTGTATTTTTTGTAGAGACAGGGTTTGGCCATGTTGCCCAGGCTGGTCTTGAACTCCTGAGCTCAAGCAATCCACCTGCCTTGCCCTCCCAAGGTGCTGGGATTATAGGCATGAGCCATCACGCCTGGCCTCAAAATTCTTTTAGCAGGTTTGCCAGAAAAGATTTTGAAGGCTGTGTCTCTATGACACAATTTCCAGGCTCCTTTCCATTCTGGTTATCCTATTCTGCAGACATTCCAGTGTCCTGCTTACTGTGAATGGTCCAGGGTGAATCGGGGGAGTATGGCTTTGTTCTGAATACTATATATTCCTAATTAATGTAGCCTAAACTTCCATTCAGGGCTTTTTAAGCTGTTGCAAACAACTAAAATGTTTACATCTTTTTTCACATAATCACAACTAAATTCACACTGATCTTGCACTTATTCATGTTTGAATGAAGGAGTTAACATTAACTGGTCTTAAATTTCACCTTCTTTGTTTCAGCTCCTTTGCTACAAACTTGTAAAAATATTTTTGAATTTTGATGTAGACAGTCAATGCGTTAGCTAGTCCTTTGTAGGGAGCAACTTGTGAAATGCCTCCCAGTGATCCTCGCCTCCTGATATTCAGGCCCTGGTATAATTCCATCCCCCTTGTGTATGGGCTGGATTTAGTGACTCATTTCTAACTGCAGAAGTGATGGTGTGTAATTCTGGAGATTAGGTTACGAGACTGTGACTTCTGTCTTGCTCATACTCTCACTTATCCTCTTGCTTGCTCTGATGAAGCCAGCTGCCGTGCTGTAAGCTGCTCTATAGAGAGGCCCAACGGATAAGGAACCAAGGGAGGCTTGGGCCAACAGCTCTTACGGAATTGTGGTCCTCAGTCCAGTAGCCTGTGAGGAAGGCAAGACTGCCAATAATCATGTGAGTGAGCTTGGAAGCAGATCCACATTGTAGTGGAGTGTCAAAATGACTTCAGCTCTGGCCAACAGCTTTATTATCACCTTGTGAGAGACCCAGAGCCAGAGGACCCTGCTAAGTTGGAACACACATTCCTGATGCACAGAGACTGAGATAATAAATGTATGTTGTTTTAAGCCATTATGTTTTGGGGCATTTGTTATGAAGCAATAGGTAATGAATATACCCTCTGACCTTGGTATCTTTTGAATATTTAGTATCTTCTGTTTTTTTTTTTCCTAATCAAAGTCACTGATCACAACTTTTTTTTTGTTTTTAAAGAAAAAAATAGAGAGATTTTGGTATGTTTCCCAGGCTGGTCTCGAACTCCTGGCCTCAAGCAATCCTCCCTGCTTCAGACTCTCAAAGCACTGAGATTACAGGCATGAGTCACCACTCCCGGCCTGATTACAATTTTGAACAGAGTGGGATCAAAGATAAAACCCTGCAGGATGCTGTCCTATAAAGCGTTATACAATCTCCTCGGACACAATCATCCGACCAGAGCTGGATGATCCAGTTGTACTATCCTTAGCTCACAATTCTCTATCTTACCAACAAAAAGTCTGTGACAAACATATCAAGTGACTTACTGAAATCAAGATACACTGTGATCTATAAAATTGCCCTTATATGCCATACGGTGATTATATCAAAAGAGGAAACTAAGTCTGTCATTACTTGTTTTTAGTTGCCAAGAGTCTTGCTACATGGATGCCTCCACTTTCATCCTACCCTTCTTCACTAAGACTTCTACTGGTCAGAAGTTTATATTTTGCGGTCCTATCCCTCTGAACTCGATTTCCTTTTGGAGTCTCTTCTCTGAAGCATGCTGAAAGCATGAGAGTAACTGAATATGCCCAGCTTTTGCTTCCTTTGCCACTGTAAACCTTATGATGACATAATCCTTTTGTCTTGTGACTTTAGGTCTTTCTGAACAGAGAAGTTCACAACTACTGTTAAACTTCAAGAGAAAAGTGTTAGCATTATCCAACACCAACATTGCTTAAAGTTTTACCCTTTAAGAATTAAAATACACACTCACAATTCGAAAACCATGTAAAGCATTCCATCTGAGCTATATGTCTCCAATAACTCTACAATGTGTGGATGTTTCAGCATATGACAGATACTGGCTTCCCGCTTTAGATCTGTAAAACAAACATACAGCATACTTCATTAGGTAGGAACAAAAGACAATTAGAGTGAATGATGAATGAATGGATGTGATCTATGGTAACATGGATACTTCTCTAACTAGAGAGATGAAATCCCCCATTTAAACTTAGCTTAACTTTTTACCCTTTAAAGTCTTTGACAATATAGCTTTTCATATTTTTTTGCAAGCTTAAATCTATATGCAGTATAGAGTGAGCTCTTAATAAAAAAGTATACATTTCTTAATATAAATACTTTCCCCCGAAGCAAAATAAATACACAAATAAATACTTTCCCTAACTCTTTTAATCAAATCTCAGCCTCCAAATTTGTAACTCTTCCTTGATCTGCTAATAAACTAATAACTCAATTTACTGCTTTGATTTTTACCTCTTTTTCTTAGTTTTCCCTAAATAAAAACATGTTGTCTATTCTTTAGCCTTAAATCTAGCATTTATAGACCTATCAGGGAAGTTATATGGAATAGGGAACAAAAATAGTATGGTTTAAACAGAAAAGGCACTACTCCTACAAAGTCAGAATTTTTAAAATATCATTTATAAAATGTGCTGGGGTCAGGTGTGGTGGCTCGCACCTGTAATCCCAGCACTTTGGGAGGCCAAGACAGATAGATCACTTCAGGTCAGGAGTTTGAGACCAGCCTGGCCAACATGGCGAAATCCCATCTCTACTAAAAATGCAAAATATTAGCCAGGCATGGTGGTGGGTGCCTGTAATCCCTGCTACTTGGGAGGCTGAGGCAGGAGAATCACTTGAACCCAGGAGGCAGACGTTGCAGTGAGCCAAGATCGTGTCACTGCACTCCAGCCTGGGCAGCAAGAGTGAAACTCTGTCTCAAAAAAAAAAAGTGTTGGATAATTCCAAACTTTACCTACCTCACAATGTTACTTTGAAGAACAAATCCAAATAATGTATGTAAGACTACTGTGTAAGCTCTATAATACTATTTGGAAAACAAAGTTGTTAATATCATCATCATCATCATCATCATCATCATCTAAAACAGTTTGGGCATGGAAATCGCTTGCCATGTCTACATGGAATAGAATAATGAAAGCCATCCAGTGCTAATAGCGCTGGGGCTTTACCTGTTTGCTGATGACTAAAATCCAATGTGACATTTTTATATTAGAAAGTAGAAGGGAGATAGGTAAGGAAGAACCAAGGCTAAGGATGTACTGCACAAAGCAAAATAGATAACATTATCCCCTTTATGATTTATTAATTCAACTTAGTCTTGTCCACAGAGCAATGATCGTAGATGGAACCTTTGAAGATTGACTTACATAAGGGTAGAATGAGAAAAAGAAGTCAGAAAATTTGACAAAAGAGAACCCACAAGGAAAGGAAGAATCAATATTAAGAAAATAATAATATTAAGAAAATCAAGAGAATAGAGGAAATTAAGCTGTAAGTAGCTGGAGAAGACTGAAAGCTGAGAAAAGACCATAAGATTCAGCCAGAAAAGGTCACGAGAATTCTGGGCAAGATCAACTTTTGGGGAGGAGTCAGGGTTGAAGTCAGTATGCAGGAGACAATTATGCAATAATCAATTAAAATGATCACACCTCTCATTGGGCTAAGTACTTAATACAGTCACTGTCACTTGATGTCCCAACTACCCTGTGAGGTAGGTATTTTATGGATGGAGAAACTGAGACTTAGAAATGTGTTCAAGATCACACAGCTATCGTAAGGGTAGGTTTATGAACCCTGGCCTGCCCAATTCCAAAGTCAGCAGTCCTTCCATTATGCCATGCTGGGTTTGAGCACGATCATATTAGAAGAATCTGGCAGTAGCAAAGAAATAGTGGGGTCAAGAGAAGGTTTTACTTGTTTGTTTTTTTAAAGGAAGCACTCTGTGTTTGTAAGTGGTAGTGATGAAAAGCCTATAGGATCTGGAGTCAGAAAATATGGTGCTGGTCCTGCCTTTGTCCTACCATCTGCAGGCTGACTGCTAACTTCTACAAATGACTCCCTTAGAGTCAATGAAATGGGGCAGTGACAGGTGATGTAGTACCTGCAGAGTCTACCAAATCAGTTTGAAAGGGCAGTGTTAAGATTCTAATGAGAAGCTGGATGTGTGGAGCCAAGCACAGCAGGGCTGGGGGCTCAGTGTTTACTGCAAAGGAAGAGATCAGAGGCATAGGAAAGATGCCTCCATCTCCAAAAGTAGTTAGGAAGGCCCCACAGGAGGGGAGGATGTGAAGCAGCTGTGGGGTTTGTGCTGGGAAGTCATAACCATGAGGAAAGCTTTTAACAAGTGTGCTGGAGGGCCAGGCTGAGCCAGACAACATCAATCACATGCCTGCACAGATTTTTCCTCTCCAAGAGTGTTCTGCCTTCTATTTCTAGGAAAAGCTTAAAATTTTTAATACTCATTTTTATGTTTATCTCTAGTTTCCCATTTTTATTAGAACTCACCCTTTCATATCTTCTGTTTTCAACTTAAGTTTTTCTTTTTCCATTTCTCTCTATTCTAATCAAAAGCCTGATTTTAACTCTATCCTATGACACTGGAGTCATGAAATAAACAGATTGGCGTTTGCCACAATTAAAACGGATCTTTTCTCTTCTTTCCAGTTTATTTTCTATTTTGCCTCTTTCATGTAACTAAATTGTATTTTTCCTTTTTTGAGACAGTCTCGCTCCGTCGCCCAGGCTGGAGTGCAGTGGCGTGATCATGGCTCACTGTAGCCTCCACCTCCCAGGTTCAAGAGATTCTCCTGCCTCAGCCTCCTGAGTAGCTGGGATTACAGGTGTGCATCACCATGCCTGGCTAATGTTTTGCATTTTAGTAGAGACTTTTTTTTTTTTTTCTTTCAGAAGCAAACCATCACAAATGAGGATTTTTTTATTTGCCACTATTATAAGTCTGAACTTTAAACAGATTCTTGGACTGGTGGTTCCTATCCATCAGTTCGTTCAACGTTAGCACCTGGAGATGGGGCTTTACAGTGTTGGCCAGGCTGGTCTTGAAGTCCTGACCCCAAGTGATCCAACCGTCTCGGCCTCTCAAAGTGCTGGGATTACAGGTGTCAGCCACCGTGCCCAGTCTAAATTATATTTTTATCTCCACATTCACCATTTGCTATGTGATACATTGGTTATACTGAAAGTTTGTAAGCAGAAATGGATGCTCTTTAGACCCCTCCATTTGAGCCACACATTTTGATTTGGTAAACCAAAAGTCCTTGGTCTAGTCTCTTATCACCTACCCACTCTCAAAATAAAGGCAGAATTGCTGGGGGACCAGCCTTCAAAGTAATTTAAATGTCACTGGATCTGACATTTCAGAACTAAAATCAGAACACTGATTGGACAGTATGAAACTAACAACATAAAAATATACTTCAAATGATAAGGGCAATGATCTAGAAAAATTGTGGTCATGTTTTCCTGAATTCAAGCATGAATTAAATAGCTCAAATAGAAAGCACAATTAAAAACACAAATACATTATATATCCTTTCCAACTGTAGATTCCACAAATATCAAACTCAAAATGTTTGTTTCTAAATATGAATGTGAGTTAAAGATGTATGTATTAAGTGCTATTAAGTCTACGCTGATATAGCAAACTAAAAACACTATTTGCCTACAAATCAACTCTAGAGGCAAAGTAGGAAGGAATTTGAAAGCAGGTGATAAAAATATGATTTAAAGTTGTGATTATCTGACTGCTTACAGGTGTTAGCACAGAATGTACCTGTGAATGACATGACCCAGGGTTACCATCTCTATTTTGGAGTATTGTTTTGTTTACAGACTAGTAACTGGTACCTCTCTTTACTCTCCTTTGTACTTTCTTTTTTTTTTTAATGAGTAGATTTTTTTTATTTCAATAGTTTTTGTGGAACAGGTGGTGTTTAGTTGCATGGAAAAGTTCTTTAGTGGTGATTTCTGAGATTCTGGTGCACCTGTCACCCAAGCAGTGTATACTGTACCCAATGTGTAGCCTTTATCCCTCACCTCCCCTCCCGCCCTTCCCCCAAAGTCCATCATGTCCTTCTTATGCCTCTGCATCCCCGTAGCTCAGTTCTCACATACGAGTGAGAATATACAATGTTTGGTTTTCCATTCCTGAGTTACTTCACTTAGAATAATGGTCTCCAGCTGGGTGCAATGGTTCACACCTGTAATCCCAGCACTTTGGGAGGCCGAGGCGGGTGGATCACCTGAGGTTAGGAGTTCGTGACCAGCCTGACCAATATGGTGAAACCCCGTCTCTACTAAAAATACAAAAATTAGCTGGGTGTAGTGATGTGCATCTGTAGTCCCAGCTACTCAGGAGGCTGAGACAGGAGAATTGCTTGAACCTGGGAGGCGAAGGTTGCAGTGAGCCGAGATCACGCCGCTGCATTCCAGCCAGGGCAACAGAGCGAGACTCTGTCTCAGATTTAAAAAAAAAAAAAAAGAAGAAGAAGAAGAAGAAGAATGGTCTCCAACTCCACCCAGCTTGCTGTGAATGGCATTATTTCATTCCTTTTTACGGCTAAGTTGTACTTTCTTTTTTGTAATTTCTCAGGAAATTTTAAAAATATTTTAAACTAATCTATTTCTGTGTTTAGTGTCCTTATATTTAACTATGTGCCTATATTTATTTTACCAATTTATTTCCCTTTAAAAGGGGAACTAGTAATACAGATAGCAATATTTAATTTTCTAACTCAAATTAGAAACTTAAATGAAATCAACCTGCCATATGGCATTAGAACTACTATTAATTTCCTAAAAAGTTTGGGCTCTTCAACAATAGTAAAGCAAGTATCCCACCAGAGTCTGCCTATCGCTGGTCCTCAAGTAAGGGAAAGTTAGGGAAGCTGGTTCAAGTGGTCTGTTTCAAAAATAATTTTCCTGTAAAGTACTATTTTACTACTACTTTTCTTGAAGAACTAGGAGAATTTTTCATTCTATCTTTATCTGAACTTAAAAGGTCTAAATTTAAGATTTTGTTTGCTCAAGAGCATTCAGTAAGGTTTTTTTTTGGAGCTAGGGTCTCATTCTGTTGCTCAGGCTGGAGTGCAGTGGCGTGATCACAGCTCACTGTAACCTCGAACTCCTGGGCTCGAGGGATGCTCCCACCTCAGCCTCCTGAGCAGCTGGGCTACAGGCACGTGCCACCATGCCCAGCTGATTTTTAAATAGTTTATAGAGACAGAGTCTTGCTATGTTGCCCAGGTTGATCTTGAATTCCTGGCCTCAATCAATCTTTCTGCCTTAGACTTCCAAAGTGTTAGGATTACAGGTGTGAGTCACTGCACCCAGCTCAATAAAGATTTTGATCAGCACCAACCGACTGAAGTATAATGTAAGCCATGTATATAATTTTAAATTTTCCAGTAGCCACATTAAAAAAGTAAAAAGAAACAGGTAAAATCCATTTTAATAACATATTTTATCCAATTCAATGTATACAAAGTATTATTTCAATATATAATCATACTAAAATTAATAAAATAAGTTACATTCTTTTTTTGTACTATGTCTTTGAGATCTAGCATGTATTTTTACACTTACAGCAAATCTCAATTTGGTCTGGTCACATTTTAAGTGCTCAATAACTACATGTGGCTAGTGTCTACCAAATTGGAATGGTGCCACTCTAGATAAGTTGACTTGCTTTAATTCTTATCCTCTCCTGACTGTGAGTTCTTCTGTAATTCTTACAGATATTTATAATGTCAGTCATTCCAAAAAGAATCTAAACTCAAACAGATGTGTTTTTAATAAATACTTTCACAAAAGGAAATCCTATAGCTTCTTTTAATAACCCAAATCCATCATTTAATAACTAAATCTGGAATTTCTTCACTATCGTTAATCTAACGCAACCTTTGAGACTTTAAAGTGTCCCTCTATAAGTCCTCATTTAATTGTTATTGTAATAACCCTGCATGACATACATATACATATACACACACATATATATGCACATATATCTCCCCATTTTACAGAGGTAGAAACTGAGATACAGGGCCCAATGATATAAATCACACAGCTAGTAAGTGGAGGAAGCAGGACTAATAACCAAAGTCCTTTGCTCTTTACATCACACCACAGTGCCTCCTGGGTCAGCATAGTTTTTACACATCCTAAGATCCAATCACACAATAGTGCTAATATGGTAACACTGACTTGAATGACAGGCTATCAAGACTGTTACAGAACTGGCTTATTTCAGCTGCACTGTAACTAGTGATAGTCAGAAACTAGATACTGCTCTTTTCCTAACAAATATATAAGTATTCTCGTTAATTTCCAAACAATGTCTAGATTGTGTTAGAAATTCAACAGTTAAACAAAATTCGCTAAGAGCTGACCTGGACTCAAAATCAAAATAAAGAATATTCTAATCTAATCATAGAAAGAACTAGGACAAGTATTAATGTGTTCATTTCAATAAATATTAATAACAAAATAAGTAAATGAAAGTCATTATTGACTCAACATATTTTTCCTTAGTGTACTGAAATTAATGACCAAATGATATTTTAAGAAAGGAATCCAAGCAGAACCTTGGAAGGATTATAGTAGCAAAGTCAATTTCTGCTGCTGGGTTCTACCTTTATCTAATAACCAAGTTGAAGAATAAAGATCACAGCTGCCTTTGGCAACAACACAGGTCAGGTTGGCTTTAATGAGGCTATCTTCCTCATTGACCTTTAGGAAAGTTGATCTCAGCTAGTGAAGAGTAGAGGACTAGACAGGCTCCCATAGAAATCTGGGTCAACTGCAAACTCATAATTTCTTTGATTTTTTTTTCACATGTTTCACTACTAGCTCTACACATTTTGTTGTCTTTTTTCACACACACAAAGAGAAATTCAAGCAGCTTCTAATTTCTTTGAATTCTTGCTCATAGAAAAAAAATTCCTGTGGCCCCAAATATCATAATCAGGTGAATAAAGAAAGAAAGCAGCACATCATTAATTCAATGTTTGACTAATGTGAAAATTTTCTTAAATAGGCAAATGTGTATTAATTAGAAATCAATCTTAACTGCATTAAGCATTTACAAATTAATGGGGTTTTGGTAATATATTTCCCAAAGAGTTTTCAGTTCTGATAAGTGTAACAAATTTGTATATGACAAAAATAGAAATACGTTGCTCTAAATTTGTCTAAAAGGTGCAATTGCTGTGTTGCTTTTCATTTTGGCAAATGTAAACCAAAGAGGGGAAGATCAGGGCATTTTACTATTAGAAAAACCAGACATCTATTTCAACATGGTATTCCTTACTTTATAAAAGAAAATTAGAGAAATATCAGTTCATAACTCAATTACTTCTCAATATTAAAGTCTTAAAAATCATACATGTTAGAGCCCGAAGGAACTTTGTGGGATGACAGAATGCATACATTTGTCAAAACTCACTGAAGTGTACAATTAGATGGGTTCATTTTATTGTGCATATGTTCTCCAATAAAATTTAAAAAGCAAAGAGAAGTTACTGAAATAAAATGGGAATTCAACTAATATATCAAAGCAAAAAAATGTTCTTCACATACCTGAGCTTTATACTTTCATAATTGTGTTATCTATAATTTACTTTCTATATTTATTAACTGATAGCTGAGGAGCTCAACAAGGACATGCTGACAGGATAGATTTCCTTACCACCCACTTCTCCCCCAAATCTCCTTCCAGGATGGGGCCAGCCCAGGAAATACTGACAGCAGGGCCAAAAGTTTTCCCAGAAAGCAATTTGTGGTCTGTTTCAATATGTACAAAAGGAATGACTGAGGTAAAAATTCTGTACAGCATAGTGAAATGATTATCTGAGGTTTTTTTTTCTTTTAATAATATGGGTTTCCCCATCCAGCTACAGAATCCTTTTATCAACAAAGCCTCATAAAAATAGTATAAAACAAATTTATCATAAAAAACCCTACCAATATGTGACACTTATTTGTAAAAGGACCAAGAAAAATGAGTTAATTGTTTTGATAAATACTTTGAAATCACGGATACTGACAGCCCTGCTTGATTTTTCCCTGAATAGCTCTTCTGCCATTTCATCAAATTTGGAATGGGCAAAGCATAAGTTTCCTTAAAAACAGAGTTAGAGACCAGGCGCGGTAGCTCATGCTTGTAATTGTACTAGCAGTTTGGGAGGCTGAGGCAGGTGAATCGCTTGAGCCTGGGAATTTGGGACCTGCGTGGGCAACATGGCGAAACGCTGTTTCTACAAAAAATACAAAAATTAGCTGGGTATGGTGACATGTGCCTGTATTCCCAGCTAATGAGGAGACTGGGGTGGGAGGATCACCTGAGCCCGGGAGGTAGAGGTTGCAGTGAGCTAAGATCATGCCACTGCACTCCAGCCTGGGAGAGAGAGTGAGACCCTGTCTAAAAATAAACAAACAAATAAATAAAAATAAAAAATAAAATAAAACTGACTTAGAAGCAAAGGCTTCTAGTATCTGATTCACACACAGTTGAGTGTAACTGCAGCAAGGCAGGATGCTCAGAGCCAGTGAAAACAAACAGATGGAAGGAAGGCAGGGCCTTAACTCCTCTTCACTTGGGAATCATTTGTCACTTAGCATTGATGACACAATATTATGGGAAAGAAATACAGTAAATACCTTATTTAAGTCATTCTAGATAACGGTTTATTTCATATAAGTGACTTTTCTGGATAGGGTACCAACCTATACTGGTTTGCCTGGAACTTTCTCAGTTGTGGCACTGAGGATCTATCCAGGTTGAAAGCCCTGGGTTCTGAGAACCCGCCCTCATTCCCAGGCAAACCAAGACGACTGGTCACCCTACTTCCACAGATCTGGCATCTATCCTTTTAAGCACTAATACATTCTGCTGGCAGGCAGTTATGATATAATAGATAGGGCAATAGACTTGTAGTCAAAAGGCCTGTCTTTCCTGTCTTCATCACTTAGTAGCTGTATAACCTTAGATCATGTTTCCTCATTTGTAAAATAGAAAGAGTAAGATAACAACTCCTATACAGGGTTGTAGTTAGGCCTGGATGATTAATAAAGTATGTGAAAGTGCTTGCCATGGTGCACATGCACAATAAGTTTTGTTTCCTTTTCCTTTCACCATTTTTGGTAGAAATCATTCTTTCCTATATTTAACAAATGTTAATCAAACCAAGTTTGACGCCAAGAAGGCAGCAATGTGAACATCTATTAGTAAACCACACTGCTATATATAGTGTAATTCTATGCCTACTTTAACCTTGCAGTTTTTCATCTACAGTTTTTTGGGAAATCATGTATTTCATAAAAAACCTCAAGTTGACCATAGGATTATTTGGGGAAAGAACTAGACACACTCAAAATGTTTAATAATAAGCACACTAATTAAGAAAAGTAAAACAGAACCCACGTAGCTGTATGTGTGTGGTCTACTGATTACCAAAATTGTTAATCTTCCAGACAGCCCTTGGAGTCATCTTCACACCATCTACCACTTCTCCTCCACTGCCTATATGCAGCTGCCAAAACCTGTCCATTCTATTTCTGCAACACCTGTCAAAACTATCTTTCTCTTACTGCGGTTACCCTAGTTTCAGCCCTCACCAATTCTTGACTGGATCACAGCAAAGATCTTTAAATGGGTTTCTTTGCCTCTAGTTTCTTCTCTTTAGACTCATTAAAGTGTCATCATAGTTTTACTCTAAAACAGATATTATTATATTATTCCAAAACCTTCACTGAGCTCCATTCCATACAGCAAGACATTATAATCCCTCAGCATGGCTTTGAAAGCCTTCCAAAAAATCTTTTAAGTCCAACAACTTAACTAGGGTTCACAGACCTATTTAACAGCATAACTGGAAATAGAAGCTAGCTCTCCTGCTTCTTAGTCAAACAATTTAGCTTTTGCTTTTCTTTTTTTGGAGTCACACATTTATACATTCCTTTCCATTAGCTTCTTCCTTCAGCCTCCCTGACCCCAATCCTGAACCACCCGCAGCTTGTGCACCAGCCCCCTGCTCTCTGTCCCCTAACAAATGCTGTTCCCTCTGTATGATACTCCATGTGCTTGCTTCCTTCTCTGCCTGGTAAACCCCTACTCGTTTATCAAGATCCCACTTAGACGTTGCCTCAAAGTTCTCTTTAACAATCTCCCAAGCTAAAGGAGGCATACCCTGCTGCAATCTAGCAACCGCCCCCATAGATGCCTCAAGATCTTGGCATTTACCATATTATTCCACTGCTGGTGATTTCCATGCCTGCGAATCCTGCTAGAAGGCAACATCAAGCATACAGGACCCATTTACCCAACTTGGACTCAACATCTATTACACATCTCCCGTCTCACGTCAAAGTGTATGTATCACTGAATCAGAGAATGTTAGAAACAGAAGTGACAGTTAAGAGAGCCATCATCACATGCTCCTCTCTATCCTCAAATTTTACTCTGAAGGAAAATGAGGCCCTAGTAAGACACACCCAAAGTCACACAGATAGTTCACAGCAGAAGTGGAAGATGAACCCAGGTCTCAGATTCCCAATCTAGCAATCTTTCTGTTACCACATATGCTATGTGGAAGAGGATGCTAAAAATGCCGAAACTTCAAGGAAATCTACTCCAGGTGGTATATCATAATGATTAAAGACTTCTCAGAGAATGATCAAGAAATGCCATCTACTTGCAGATAACTGGGTATGAATGTTAAAATTGAAAACTTCAAGGTACTACTACTACTGAATGTATTTGCTTTAAACAAAAGTAATATATGCCTAACTTTTTATGTCACTGGTTGGTTTATATACTGTATTACTTAATATTATAAATTACATGTCCCCAAAAAAGTTTCATTTGGAAAGAATATGTAAGATTGTAAGTTTTAACAATTTCTTAAATCCATTTATGTATGTGGATATTGTCTTTGGTTAATTATTCAGGGGTAATTTTATTAGGTTAAATGACCACAATTCCAAAAGCAGCATGTTTATGCAAAGAGCCTATCTAATTTTCTTCCACTAGAGGGAACTAAAGATCATATTATAGCTAGTTGGGCACCGAGCATTTCACCAACATCTCTGGCTTTAAACAATATTATTGGTCTCAATAATAAAATACAAAGATGAGATGACTATTTGCCTTTAACATGTCTAACAACAATAACCATCAGCTAACATTTACTGAGTACTAAATATGAGTCAGGCTCTATTTTAGATGTGTTGACCCATTTAACCTCACAATAATTCTAAGAGGCAGATGATGTTCATGTTATATATGAATAGACAGAACGCAGTTAAGTAACTCACTCACAGAACTAATAAGCTGCGGCCAGGCGTGGTGGCTCGTGCCTGTAATCCCAGCACTTTGGGAGGCTGAGGCAGGTGGATCACCTGAGGTCAGGAGTTTGAGACCAGCCTGGACAACATGGTGAAACCCCGTCTCCACTAAAAATACAAAAATCAGCTGGGTGTGGTGGCACATGCCTGTAATCCCAGCTACTTGGGAGGCTGAGGCAGGAGAATTGCTTGAACTTGGGAGGTGGAGGGTGCAGTGAGCTGAGATCATGCCACTGCACTCCAGCCTAGGTGACAGAGCAAGACATTGTCTCAAAAATAAAAATAAAAAGAACTAACAAGCTGCAAAGCAAAGAGATTGGAACCTAGGTAGTCTGGCCCCAGAACCTATGCTCTAAATAACTCTACTATACCACTTCTTAGGTCTACAACGACTCAATTCTGAATATGAACTTTATAGGTTAGCTATTCCTCTGAATTACTTCTAAAAATGGATATATAAAGTCTTGATTAAAATAAAGCTCAATCAAGCAAACTTCCGTAATAAAATCATACCTTTCAAAAAACCTTAAGGTTTCAATTTCAATTCAATTTTCAATTTCAATTCAGTTTTCAATCTTAGTCCTTTCAATTGAAGTCACTTGATAGTATTTGTATAAAACTAGTTTTCTATTAAGACAGAATCATTAAAAACACAATGACAGCCAGGCGCAGTGGCTCACGCCTGTAATCCCAGCACTTTGGGAGGCTGAGGCAGGCAGATCACTTGAGGCCAGGAGTTCAAAACCACCCTGGCCAACATGGTAAAACTCTGTCTCTACTAAAAATACAAAAATTAGCCAGGCGTGGTGGCATGCGCCTGTAATCCCAGCTACTTGGGAGGCTGAGGCAGGGGACTCACTTGAACCCGGGAGGCAGAGGTTGCAGTGAGCCGAGATCACGGCACTGCACTCCAGCCTGGGCGACAGAGCAAGACTCTGTCTCAAAAAATCCCAAAAAAACCCCACAATAACTAGGTGGGGCTTCTGGAATGGCTGTATAAAGGAGCTCAGGGATATCTCTCCCCTGGAGAGACATATATTTAACTGGTCCAAAATCACAATCATTCAAAGTCCTTGGAGACTGATCAAAGGGCTTACAACAAATTGAGAAGCATTTATTCAATAGAATCTACAGAAATTCGATAGGAACAATAAGAGTTTGTAGCATTTGAGATAGGGACCGCACAGGGACTGCACATGTCCCCCCACAGCTCTGTTTCGCCAAAGAACTGTTTTAAGGAGTTCAGTAGCTAAGGGCACATCTGCTCCTTGAGGTGGAAAAGCTACTCAGGGTGGATTTGGCAGCTAGTAAACATTGGTAGATCCCATTTTCCATGGCTCCATGCTGTGGAAGGCCTATATGGAGGAAGCGGCAGAAGCTGATGGCAGCAGTCATTTCTTTACCCTAAATTTCAGCTAAAAACAGAGGAATCAGGTGAGGAAGCTGGTAGAGTGCAGTCCCCCTGCCCACACAGCTCTGTGTTGTCAAGAGAGCTACAGAGGTGTGTTTGACAGCTGACTGGCAGCTCCCATCTCCTTCAACTTTGTAGGGTGAAAGAACTATTCTGAGTACATTCAGCACCTGGTGAACACTGAGAGATATCATACTCCCTGGTTTTGGGCTGTGGAAGATCCATACTGAGCAGCAGCAGAGGCAAAAGGAGGCACAGTTCATACCTCCTCCTTCCCGGCAACACAAAAACCCTGCTGCAGAGGGTGGAACAGCCAATGAGGAGTGAGTTCCCCATTTTCCCCAGCTCCTGCTCTATAGTGCAGCGATTCTGCTCAGGAAAGTGTATAGCGAGTCTCAAAGACTAGAAAAACTTGTCTCTGACAAGGGACACAATTTTAATTGGATCAGACTATGGAGTAATTTATAACACAGGGCATTGTCAAAAAGAAGGGAGCAATCAGCTATCGATTGGTTAAGTTTAACACCAGTAGAGGTAGCAGAGAAATGCATGGATGAGAACCACACCTGTCCTGAAGAGGGACATCAGAGGTTGCAATGAACTAGTCTAGCAAGTTGCTACAAAAGAACAACCCTGGAGTGGAGGAAGGTGTCAGTATCCACAGTTGCTATAACAAAGTGCTAGGAGACACGCAAAAAGCAGAAAAGTGTGACCTTTACAAAGGAGGGGAAAGAAAAGCAGAAAATAGAAACTGCCTTTGAGGGAGCCCAGATGTTGGAATTAGCAGAAAAGATTTCAAAGCAGCTATTATAAATACTCTTAGCTGGTGACTGACAGCAGCAGGAATACTCAAGCAGACTAATTCCTGTGAGATATGGGTCTCTGATGGTCAACTTTGGCTCAAGGACTCCCAATAGGACTTACCAAAACATCCTTGAAACTGCACCTTAGTCAAATAATTTTCCTACCCAATCCTCCTCCTTTTCTTCCCTTTTTCCTCCAACGGGGTCAGACCTGCATAACCTGTGATGGTTGTCCCAGCCTCCTCCAGCTCCCTACCCATTCATTTTCACTCTCAATAAATTTCTTGCACATCAAATCCCTTCTTGACATCTTTTTGTAGAAGCTGAACACAAGCTTTCTGTAGAACCTGCACACAAGCTTTCAATAAGGCGAGCCAGTAAGAAGCACGCTGATATGCCTGTCAAAATGTCCCCCAGGAAGGTTTAGGAATAGGAAGCACCAGGTATCTTTGAGGGCAGGGTTGCATGGTAGAGCAGATAACAGGAGGACTGGCTGAACCTTTATAGAAGCAGTATGACCTTCGATATCTTTGACCAAACAAATTATCCTTCCCCCACTTTTTGGAGACTTTGGTCACCAGACCCCTAGCTCATGTCAAACTGAACTGCTGTACTTAAACAAGAGGATTAACTGGAAAGTTCCATGTATTAAACATGTTAAAGACCCTTAGCCTTTATCTCTCAGAACCACTGCAGTTAGATTTAGATGCCCCCATGTACCCTTTCTCCCCCTAACACACATACCCCCAGCCCAAGGCAGAAGATCAGAAGATTCCTGTCGGACTGACCTGCTTAAGAACAAAAGATCTACAGATAACGGATATCCATAAGGCTCTCAAAAAATGGCCTAGTCTTTGCCTGATCACCGATAATGAATTTACCCATATACAAAGTGTTCCCAGGCACCTATTTAACACTTCCCTCTTAATATTTTTCTGAGGAAACTGTTTCCTGTATAAGGCAAAGAAAATTTCAAAAATATACTACTTTGAGATAGATAAGAATATGAAACCTATGAAGACAAGGGCATGAAACTATATAATAGTTTAAAAGAAAAACATTCAGAAAAAAGTCCTTGAAAATAAAAAATGAGAGCTAAACCAGGAGACTCAAACAGAAGGGTTAGAAGATCAAGTTGAAGAAATCTCTTAAAGTAGAGCAAAAAGATAAAGAAAGAGGAACAGGGAAGAAAAGGTTAGAGATGAAGCCCTATCTTATAAGCCCTTATGTTATTTGAATCACAGCAACTCCTGAAAAGAAGAACAAAGAAACTGGAGAAAAGGATGTTATCTAAGAAACATTTTTAAAAATTTCTGAACTAAAGAACAATGAGTTTCCAGATTTAAAAATATTTCTAAGCACTCAGTATAATGACTTTTAAAAAGGCCCACAGTAAAGCACATCATTGTAAAATTTTAGGGTACTGTGATAAAGAGAATATCATTAAAGCTTTTGGAGAAAAAAAAGGCACTGCCCTAAGTGCTTTACATACATTATTCAATTAATCCTCTCAATAACTGTAAGGGCAGGCAAGATATTATGCCTGATTTTTAGATGAGAAAACTTAAGCACAGAAGGGTTATGTGATGTGTCCATGTCACACACAGCTGGTTAAGTATGATATGAACCCAAGTAGTATGGTTGCATCATAAAAGCTTTTATCCATATGCTATATATGTTCAAAATTGTCACCTAGAATAGTTTGTACACCCAGCCAAACTATCAAACTGTAGAGTAATATAAAGACATTTTCAGGTATCTCAAAAAAGTACCTCTTCTCAGAAAGTTACTAGAGGGCATACTTTAACAAAATGAAGAAGGAAGCCAAAAAAACCAAAAAAGCAAAAAAACAAGAAACCTAGGGAACAAAGACTCTAGCACAGATGAAAGGCAAAAGGAATTCTCATGATGAGCCCAGTAGGCCAGGACAGCAACCAACTTAGAATGAAACAGATGAAAGGCTCACAGGGAGGGGGCCCTCTGTCACCAAGAAAACCAATGAATGTGATAAATTATCCAATGGGGTTGAATGTACTGAGGAAAGTTACACAGTTTAGTGGGACAGCCTACGGATAAATTAGCAATAATACATAAAAAAACAAGCAATCGGGCTGGGCACAGTGGCTCACGCTTGTAATCCCAGCACCTTGGGAGGCAGAGGTGGGCACATCATGAGGTCAGGAGTTTAAGATCAGCATGGCCAACATAGTGAAACTCCATCTCTACTAAAAATATAAAAAAAATTAGCCAGGTATGGTGGCATGCTCCTGTAATCCCAGCTACTTGGGAGGCAGAGGCAGGATAATCGCTTGAACCCAGGAGGTGGAGGCTGCAGTGAGCCGAGATCATGCCATTGCACTCCAGCCTGGGCAACAGAACGAGACTCTGTGTCAAAAACAACAACAACAAAAAACTAAGCGATCAAATAAATGAGTCAATGATTCACCCCAGATATAACAATAAATTACACAAGAAATACAATCATATTATATGAATAACCAAAATATGAATATTATAAAAGTGGGGAAGGGAAAGTAAGTAAGGACCAGGAAGTGGGGTGGGAGGGTAGCAACATAAAAGAGCTACATCTTTCATTGCAGAAAGGCAATAACTGATGATATCTGAAACTATTAAATCAAGAAACAGTAATATAAATATATGTTGTTAGTTACAGAAGAAACAGCAAAAATGCTTAAAGTGGCGGAGTTGGAACAAATTAGGAGAGACACTGCTTTTTTGTTGTCGTCAGAAGTAGCATGATTTGACTTTTAAAACCATGTGCTTACATTACTTAAAAGTAAAACCCAACCATATAAAGAACCAGAATATAACTTTCTATATGGTCCATTAAAAAGCACATATTTATGATAATTAGCAAGGCGCGGTGACTCATGCCCGCAATCCTAGCACTTTGGGAGGCTGAGATGGGTGGATCATTTGAGGTCAGGAGTACGAGACCAGCCTGGCCAACATGGTGAAACCCTGTCTCTCTACTAAAGATACAAAAATTAGCCAGGTGTGGTGGCGGGCACCTGTGGTCCCAGCTACTCGGGAAGCTGAGGCATGATAATTACTTGAATCCAGGAGGCAGAGGTTGCAGTGAGCCAAGATCATGCCACTGCACTCCAGCCTGGGTGACGGAGGGAGACTCCATCTTAAAAACAAACAAACAAACAAACAACCCTCAATTGGTCACATTCTCCCAAGAATTTCCCATGACATATTCAGCTCTGAAATTGGGGCTGGGTTCAAACATTTTCTTACATAGGTGCCACCATATGTATATTTATTTACATGCGCATACATAGAGACACACACATTAAAATAAGAAAGCAAAAAAACCTTAAAGCATGAAAGACAGAAAAGAGAGAGAGCACAACTGTGAACTAGTGTCCTTAGAAACCTCATCTTTCTCACTAAAACTACTAAGGTGACACCAGGGACATGCTTGCTTTGTAAGCAGTTCAACACAGGTCCTGGCTCTCTTCTTTTTTGGGAAGGGTGATTTTACATGCTACAAATTATAAAGCTCCTTGTCGAGGGTAACAATGCTGACGTAATTTGCTGCGGCTGCAAGAGCCTATCACCACCAACAAAAGTAAACAATTTCTATCTGTTTTATTTCTTGTTTAAACTTCATTTGTTTAGTCAATTTAGTGTTTGTTCTCTATAATACCAAAAAAAAAAAAAAAAAAAAACCAAACCAAAACAAAACAAAAAACCCTTTTGTTAAAATAGACACTTAAGCATTATCTAATGGTGGTAATACTCATTCAGGTCTGGGATACTCTAATAAACACAAGGTTCTGTACTGCAGACTGACGGCTTTCCTACTTTAACATAAGCACTCATTTTAAGCCGTCTCAATTCATAAGGAGCTTGATGCATTGTTAATGGAGTACTAAAAAACACAATTAAAATGGCCTTTTCTTGTTTTATTTCTTGGTTAATTACAATGTTCAAACAGACCACTGGAAATAACTCCCTTTTAAAATTCTCAGTTTTGCCCATTTTTATCCTTTGTTTTAAAAAATATAGCATGGTTCTCATTAATGTCATTAGCTGCGATGCCTGCAGAGAGAAAATGCTGACTTAGTGAACATGGAATCAATTTCCTGAATTAAAAAAGGTTTTTTTGTGAGGCTAATTCAGGAATAGCATTCATTTTCTCAGAAGCCTTCACTATAGGAAATGCTTTAAGTAGTGTAGTAGGTGCTAGATTACCACATCTACATTCACGTAGTGAAATCATACGAAACTTCTTGAGCATGTTCCTTCACTGCTTTTCAGCCATTTAACCTAGATGCAACCTACAATTGTATGAGGAAGCATACAAAGACCTGAGAAGTTTCCTTCTCTAGGAAAACTAGACAAGTAACGTGTCCTAGCTTTATATTTGTGGATTTAGGGACAAGGGTTACGCTTGACTAAAGCCACACAGAGTGTGTGGAAAGAAATTAGAAAACCTAGAGAGCAACTGGGGATAAGGGAAAGAGAAAGGGAGGGGGGCATTATATGCAGAGTTCAAGAGCAACTAGGTTAACAGGTCCAGGATGGAAGAGCCAGGAGTAGCCAAACGATAACATGGATAGACTTCAGGGCCACTACTGGAGGACAGGAAAACCCAAGGTGTAATCAAGATGACTTTAAGGAGAGACACCATATTCAAAGATGCAAAGTCAGACTCAAGACCCTGAGAGATGGAGTGCCCCTAAGAGCCAACAAAGAGATAGGAAGGGCAGTATCTAGTAAGCACAGATATACCCACTCCTGTGACAAAGTACCATAGGTGAGCTGCTTTCAGTAAGGCTAGGCTAGTACTCCCAGAGCCCCAATGCCTAAGTCTTCAAAGAAAAGTTCAGCACCTTATGAGGTATGGATGTTAAAGAAGTAAGGAATACTGGAGAAGAGTACAGAGATGTGAGTGAGGTACAGAAGATGTTACAATGATAATGGTTGGAGTAATATTGGGAATAAAGAGGTGCCAAGTTTTTTAAAGGATGGTATAATTATAGTAATTCAGACTGTCTGGTATATTCTGAATTTAGAGGGACTAAAATTAATAGCAAATATTTAGAAATAGCATACATTCAGATGATGTACTTCTCTGTCTCACACTTTACAATCATATATCTAAGTATTTTAAATGTTGGGATGTGTTCCTAGAATGCTTATAAATACTACTGACCTGACATTAAAGATAATAGAAACAATAGATGGCCAAAAATTTTTACTCTGTTCTCTAAAAAGAAGATGGGTAAAAATAATTATTACTGGATCAGCTACTGTATATCAGGGAGAGGAACACATTTTTAAAAGTATTTTAAAATTCTGTAAGTTTCTTGAGGGTGAAGACTATATGTTGTTCATTTCTGTTTACCCTACAATGCTATGCACTACCCTTGACAGATGACATACACAGTAGACAATAAATGTTTATCAAATGAGATTTTGAAAAATTTAAATCCAGTGGAATATCCTGGAGCTTTAAAAAGAAAAAAGGACAATCTTAATACCCTGCTATTGAGTGAACTCCAGAGTATCTACAACTTAATAAAACAAGAAGATGCAGAATAGTGTGTAGAATATGCCACCTTTTATCCAAGAAAGAGGAAATGTGTGTGTACGTATGTGTATGTAAAAACACACACAGATACAATATTTACAATTTTAAAGCAAAGACAATGAGTATAAACTGAAAGCTAATGAAAATGATTACTTATGGAGGAGGGTGGGAACAGGGATAGAAAACATACTTCCTTGAATATGCTTTCTTTTATAGTTTGCCTTTGGAACCATGTAAATGTTTTACATGATTATAAAAAATTAAATCACAATAAAAAACCCCCCAAAATCAAAATAAAACATTCTAAGAATATAGGAAGCTGGTGGCTAAACAGAAAAGAGAATAATTATTTTAGGTAAATTTTTCTTAAAAATCTTTTGATTTTGAAATAATTTGAGACTAAGAACATCATTGACTGTTTTGCTTTTATAAACCTAGCCACCACTTTTCCAGTAATGTAATTCTGCTCCCATGGTACGTTATCATTCTCAAACAACAACAACAACAACAAAAACCCCCACTTCAATGCAGAGTTACAATAAAAATGATGGTCAGTGACAAGGTTCCCAAATGCTCTTAGATTTCCAATCATATACAGATATAAGGAAGATGCCATCAGAACCTACCCATAAATGTTGCTTAAAAGATGCCTGACTTGACCTTTTGAAGTAAAGAGCAGTGAAAATGTGACCCAAGAAAGACTGCTGTACAAAACTTGAAAATGGGCCCCCAAACCATTGCATCCCAGACACTTAGTACTGAAGCTGATTCCTTCATTGTCCCAGCTGCCCACCCACTTCAAAGCAGCATACTATGCTATCTTAGTCTGTTTTCTGCTGTTATAACAGAAACCCACAGACTGGGAAATTTATAAGCAACAGGTTTATTTGGTTCACTATTCTGGAGGCCGAGGAGTTCAAGAGCATGGCATGAGCATCTAGCGAGGCTCATCCCATTGCAGAAGGGCAACCAAGCACAAGACAGAGAGAGAAAATGAGCCCAAGCTCATTCTTTTATCAGGAGCCCACTCCTGCAATAACTAGCCCACTCTTGTGACAACATCAATCCATTCATGAGGGAGGATTCCTCATGACCTAATCACCTCTTTATGTATTTATGTATTTATTTATTTGAGATGGAGTTTCGCTCTTATCGCTCAGGCTAGAGTGCAGTGGCAAGATCTCAGTTCACTGCAACCTCCAACTCCTAGGTTCAAGAGATTCTCCTGCCTCAGCCTCCCAAGTAGCTGGGATTACAGGTGTCTGCTACCATGCTCAGTTAATTTTTGTATTTTTGGTAGAGATGGGGTTTCACCATGTTGTCCAGGCTGATCTCGAACTCCTGACCTCAGGTCATCCACCCGCCTTGGCCTCCCAAAGTGCCGGGATTACAGGTGTGAGCCACCGTGCCAGGCCAATCACCTCTTAAAGGATCCAGCACCCAATACTGTTACAAAGGCAATTAAATTTCAACATGAGTTTTGGTAGGGACATCCAGACCATAGCACATGGTGATGATAAGCAAGGCCTTGGCAGTTTGACAAGATTGAGTTTGAATCTAGGTTTTGCCATTTACTCGACATGTGAGCTTGAACAAGTCACTTAACTGTTTTCAAGCTTTAGTCCTTCCTTCTGTAAAATAGGCATAATATGGCACCTTTCTAATAGGATTATAATGGGACCTGAGAAACCTCTTAGCAAGGTGTCTCACATCACCGAAATGCTAAATAAATGTTAGCTTTGTCAGACAAAACTCTGTAATAGTCTGTCTCTATTTGAAAGTAGTATCATTAGAATTAAGATTCTTTAAAATCACATTAAAACTCATGATAAGAGCTTCTAATCATGCAAATTTAATTGGAATAGGACTTTCTTTACCCACTGAACTAGAAAATTGAATAAGATGTATGAAACAAATATTATCAGGCACTGAGACAACAGGCAGTAAAAGATTTGTGATTCCTATGGAAAGGGAAATGAATGGAATGAATACCAAATTACAGCCTGGCTTCTTCCTGGAAGCAATTTCCAGTACACAGCACAGGGAGGGGAAGCAAAGCAGTGCATGCAGTGTCACTTGAGTAGAGAAAACAGAGATTATGGTTTGGGGAGGATGAGGGAGATGGAATGTTCAGGAGAGGGTACTGAAAAGAAGGGACTGAGGTATAAAAAAAGTCCCAACAATACTTTAATAATAATTTGTCCTTGCATAACTTGAAACTCCATGAGGCTGGTCAAAAAGAACTGGGAGATACTGGAGTTCTAACCAGACACGGTAGAGAGACCTCACTGAAATGCTAAGGATAACTCAAACCTAAGTAGTGGAACTAAATTAGGCACTAAAATAATGGCTATTCTAGAAATAGACTCATAAAGAAAGCAGCAAATTGTAAAATATAACCAAAAGAAAAACTAGTCAATACAAATAGACCTATAAATGATAGCTATGTAGGCATTAAAAGGCAGGAATTTCAAAATAGCTTACAAATATGCTCAAAGATTTAAAAGAAAGCATGGACATAATGAGAAAAGAAATACAAAAAATAAATAGGAACAAAATGGAGCTTCTAGAATTAAAAAAATACATTATCTCAAATGAAAAAGTCACTGGATGAACTAAACAGGTTAGACAATGCATGAAAAAGTATGAAATTAAAATACAGAAGCTTAATGACACGTGGGACAATATTAAGGGGTCTAACAGACATGTAACTGGAGCCCTTCAAAGGAGAGGAGAGACAAAGGGAGAAGAAAAATATCCTGAAGAAATAAAGTACAAAAAATTTTCAAATGTTATGTAAACTATAAGCCCACAGATATAAGAAGCTCAAAGAATCTCAAGCAAATTAAAATGCAAATAAAAAAAGGCACTAAGGCAGATTATCAACTATTACATAAAACCAGTGATAAAGACAAATTTTTTTTTGAGACAGGATCTGGCAGTGTTGCCCAGTATGGAGCACAGTGGTATAATCTCAGCTCACTGCAATCTCCGCCTCCCACACTCAAGTGATCCTCCCACCTCAGCTTCCCAGGTAGCTGGGATTACAGGTGCACACCACCATGCCTGGCTTATTTTTGTATTTTTGTAGAGACAGGGTTTTGCCATGTTGCCCAGGCTGGTCTTGAGCTTAAGTAATCCACCCACCTCGTCCTCCCAAACAGCTAGGATTAAAGGCATGAGCCACTGTGCGCAGCCAAAAAACAAAATTTTTTAATTCAGAGAAAAGGTCACACTGCATAAAGGAAGAACAAAGAAAAAAGATCAGTTCATGATAATAACATTGTCAACTCATCAAAAGGACATAATAATCCTAAGTGTATAAGTATCTAATAAGAGAACTTCAAAATACATAAAAGATAAAAGTGATAAAAGTATATGAACAGACAAATCCAAAATTATAATTGATAAAACAAGCAGGCAGAAAATCAATGAGGATATAGGAAAGTTGTACAATACTATTAATAGTATAATACTATTAACTAACTTGATCTTGGTCTCCAACTTAATAAACTAGAAGATGAGAAAATTAAAGCAAAATAAGCCCATGAAAGGAAAAGATAAAGACCAAAGTTGAAATAAAATAGGAAAAAGTAAATCAACAGAAAAAATAAATGAAACAAAAAATGGATTCTTGAAATAGATCAATGAATTGATAAACCTCTAGCCAGGCTGCTCAGAAAAAAAAAAAAAAAAAAGAGAGAGAGAGAGAAAAGGCATGAACTAATAATATTAAGGACAAAGAAAGGTAACATCACTAAAGGTTTTACAGATATACTAAGAGTAATAAATGTTACAAACAACTCCATGCCAATAAATTTACCCACTTAGGTAAAACAGACAAATTTCATGAAACAAACAACCAAACCTCACTTAAGACAAAATAAACGGGATATTCCTATAACTATGAAAAATACGATTTTTAGTTAAAAATCACCCCTCCAAGAAAACTTCAGGCCAAGATGAACTCTACCAAACATGAAGAAATAATACCACATCTACACAAACCTTTCCCCCAAAACTGAAAAGGAACATTTTCTAATTCACTCTATGAGCTCAGCATTACCTTGATATCAAAACCAGTTAAAGATGTTATAACAAAAGAAAACTAGAGGCTAATACGCAGTTTTTAGAATACAGGTTGGTTGATCACTACAAAATTAATCAATATAATTCACGATGTCAATAAACTAAAAAGGTCATCTCAATAAATGCAGAAAAAGCATTTGACAAAATCCAACATCCATTCCTAATGAAAATTCTCAGCAAACTTGGAATAGAAAGAAACTTCTTTGACCTGAAAAAGGTCATCCACAAAAACCTACAGCTAATATTAACACTTAATGGTAAAAGATCTAATGTTTTTTCTCTAAGATAAGGAATAAGAAAACATTTGCTGTCATGACTTTTATTCAACATTATACTGGAGGAGACGTCTAGCCAGTCAATGCAATAAGGCCAGAAAACCAAATGAGGAATCCAGATTGGAAAGGAAGATGTAATTAATGCTGATTGTATTCAAGATGACATAACTGACATATAATCATCCATGAAGAAAATCAGAGAGAATCTACAGAAAAGCTATTAGAACTACAGGTTGAATATCTCTTATCCAAAGTCCTTGGGACAAGAAGTGCTTTGGATTTAGGTATTCGCTATGGAGCATTCCAGTTGTGATGTCATACAGGTACTCACAAAGTTTCAGATTTTGGAGCATTCTGAATTTTTGGACTAGCGAGCTCAATGTGTTCTGAGTTTAGTAAGACTGTAGAATACAAGACTGATACACAATTGTATATCGGTTGTATTTATATATCCCAGAAGTTAAAAAAAAAGGACATTAGAACTAGAAAAATTTTACAATAGCATCAAATATATGAAATACACAGAAAAATTCTTACAAAAGGTTGAAAAAACATGCATACTAAAAACTATAAAATGCTGCTGAGAGATATATGAGAGAGACAAATAAAAGAAAGATATTGGATTGATGGGTTGGAAGACTCAGTATCATTAATACGTCAGTTCTCCCCCAAATTATTCTACATATAGGCCATACTTACTTTGCACAGTACTAGTACTGTGTTAACTGAAACGTGCTTATTGGAACTGTGCACGGTGAGGCCTTGGTTTCAATATGCACGTTTCATTTAACATAGTACCGTGCAAGGTGAGGACTACCTGTATTCAACATAATCCCAATAAAAATCCCAGGAGGCCTCGTGTGTGTGTGCGTGTGTGTGTGTGTGTGTGTGTGTGTGTGTGTGTGTGTTTGCTGAAATGGACAAACTAATTCTAAAATTCATATGAAAAGGACCTAGAAAACTGCAAACAATTTTGATACAGTAGAACAAAGTTGGGACACTGACACCTGATTTCAAGACGTATAAAACTACAGGGTTGGGTGTGGTGGCTCACACTTGTAATCCCAGCACTTTGGGAGGCTGAGGTGGGTGGATTGTTTGAGCCCAGGAGTTCAAGATCAGCCTGGGCAACATGGCGAAACCCCATCTCTACAAAACATATGTGACGGTGCACGCCTGTAGATCCAGTTACTCGGGAGGTTGAGGTGGGAAGATCAATTGAACCCGAGGGGTCAAGGTTACAGCGAGCTGAGATCACCCCACTGCACTCCAGCCTGGGCAACAGAGCGATACCCTATCTCTATTTTTTTAAAAATCCAAAGACACATAAAATTACAGTAATCAAGATAGTGTGGTATTACCCTAAAGACAGATCAATAGGTCTATGAAACAATATAGAGTTTTGAAATATACCCACACAGGTATGTACAATCAAATTTTAACAAAATTGCAAGGGGAAATTCAATGGAGAAAAGATAATCTTTTCAACAAATGATGCTGGAACAACTATATATATGGAAAAAAAGGACAAGACTTAAAAAAAAAAAAAAAGACAACTTGTATCCAGACTTCACAAAATATCTAAATATTAACTCAAAATGGACCAAAGACCTAAATGTAAAACCTAAAACTATTAAGCTTCTATTTTAAAAAGGAGAAAAGCTTTCCAACCTTGGATTAGGCAAAGATTTCTTAGAAGGAGCACTGAAAGTACAATTCATAAAACAATACATTGACAAACTGGACTTTATTAAAACAGTGACAGAAATGACCCAGAAAATGAACAAACAATAAAGTTAATGATACCAAAACCTGGTTCAGTGTATGATCAATGAAAATAATAAACCTCTAGCTAAAAATGGTAAACTGGAGTTTGTCAATATTAAGAACTTCCGCTCTTTTGAAAGATTCCATTGGAAAGATTTTAATGATCAAGGAAAATGAGAGAAGACAAAAGTTGATCAGCAGTGAAAGGGGAGACATCACTACAGATATGTCAGACAAGAAAATTGTAAGAAATATAATAAAGATATACTAATATATCCAACAAATAAAATGAAACTGACAAATTCCTTGAAATAAATTACAAGAACTATCACAAGAAAAAATAGAAAATCTGAATAGCCCTAAATTTATTAGAGAAATTACATGTATAATTTAAATTCCCACAAAGAAAATCCCAGGCCCAGGAGATAGTGACACTAGTGAATTCCACAATACACTATAAAAAAGTAATACCAATCCAATACAAACATTTTGAGAAAATAATGAGCTAATTATATGAGACCAATAAACCTGACTCTACTGATACCAAAGCCAGTAGAAACTTTAAAAAGAAAACTAGAAAGCAATAACCATCACAACCACTGATGCAAAAATCTTTTAAAATATTAGTATTTTTACCACATGGGTATAATATGAGATCAATATACAAGAATCAACTGTGTTTCTATATACTATCAATAATCATTAAATTAAAAATTGAAAAATAATACTATTTACCATAGCATCAAAAATATGAGACCCTAATAATAAATGTAATGAAATATGAATAAAATATCTACTCTTAAAACTACAAAGATATTTTCTGGGAGAATGTAAAAAAGATCTACATAAATGGAGTAGTGTTTATGGATTGGAGGACTCAATATGGTTAAGATTTCCATTCTCCCCAAATTAATATATAGATTAAAAGTAACGCCAGCCAGGCGTGGTGACTCAAGCCTATAATCCCACCACTTTGGGAGGCCGAGACGGGCGGATCATGAGGTCAGGAGATCAAGACCATCCTGGCTAACACGGTGAAACTCCGTCTCTACTAAAAAATACAAAAAACTAGCCAGGTGAGGTGGCGGGCGCCTGTCGTCCCAGCTACTCGAGAGGCTGAGGCAGGAGAATGGCGTAAACCTGGGAGGTGCAGCTTGCAGTGAGCTGAGATCGGGCCACTGCACTCCAGCCTGGGCGACAGAGCAAGACTCCTTTTAAAAAAAAAAAAAAAGGACGTCAATCAAAATTTCATGCTTCATTGCAGAAATTGACAAATTTACTCTAAATTGTTTATGAAAATGTAAGTAACCTAGAATAGCCTAAACACAAAATCCTAATTGTAGGATTTTGGCTACTGGATTTTAAGACTTAATATAGAACAATCTAGACAGTGTGAATCTGATATAAGGATAGACATACAGATCAGAATAGAAAGTGCAGAAAATAGATCAACACATTATTTTTGATAAAGGTGCTAAAATAACTCAATAGGGTTATTTCAACAAAGAGTGCTGGAGCAAATGGCTACCCATGAATCTCAACCCTTACACTTCACATGATATACAACTCTTATGCTAAAGTGGATCACAAACCTAGCCAAAACTACAATTATACAAGAAAACATAAAGAAAATTTTCACAAATGTGATGTAGGTGAAATTTTCTTAGGTCATAAAAATTATGAACCATGAAGGAAAAAAACTGTAAACTGGACTTCATCAAAATGAAAAACTTCTACTCTTTTAAAGATTCCATTAAGAATATAAAAGGCAAAGTTACAAACTGGGAGAACATATTTGCAATATGTATATTTGACCAAGGAAGTGTATCCAGAATATATAAAGAACTCCACTTAATACAAAAGACACACACCTCAATGAAAAATAGACACAGGTGTAAGATCTGAAGATATAGTTCAACAAAGATATATGAATGGCTAATAAGTACAACATTTTTAGTCATAAGGTAAATGCAAATGAATACCACAAGAAATATCATGACACACCGACCAGAATGGCTAAAATTAAAAAGGATGGCAATACCAAGTATTGGCAAGGATGTGGAAAAGCTGTAACTCTCACACATTACCAGTAGTAACATAAAATAGTGCAACCACTATGGAAAATAGTTTGGCAGTTTCTTAATGACCTAGTAACTGCACTCCTGCATTTATGTGAGAGAAGTGACAATATGTCCAACTCAAAAGATTTACATTCAAACATTCAAAGCAGCTTTACTAAGCCCCAAACTGGAAACAACCTATATTTCTAAGAACAAGAAAACGGATTTAAAAACTTCGGTATATGCATGAAATGGAACATTACTAACCAATTTAAAAAGTACTAATACAACAGACATGGGGATGAATCTCAAGACCATTATTCTGAGCAAAAGGATGTCTCTCTCAATATTTGCCCTTGGAACTCAGCTGCCATGCTATGAGGAAGACTTTTCACATAGAGAAGTCACATCAAGTGTAGCCAAAGTTCCCAGTTAAAGTCTCTCAGTCAACAGCCAGCATCAATGGCCAGATGTGAGTTAGTGAGCCTTTAGAAGATTCCTGCCCTAGCCCTCGAGTCTTCTAGCTCACGCCCCAGATTTGCCCTGTCTAAATTGCAGAGTCCCAGAAGCTGTAGTATATTAAATAGTTGCTTTATGACACTAAGTTTTGGGGTAATTTGTTATGCAGCCACAGTACCTTGTGGTGAAGCAAAATATTCTAATCAAAACTGGCTATTGTAATCTTAAATTAAAATTAGAGCGGGCACTGACTTGTTTCTTTGTGCCAGAATGGCATCTCTAATATGTTGTATTGCACCTTCTTTTTTCTTGAAATTATCACTCCATATTAAATATCTGTTGAGCATTTACTATGTACAAAAATTCAGGCGGCCGGGTGCGATGGCTCACATCTATAATCCTAGCACTTTGGGAGGCTGAGGCGGGTAGATTGCCTGAGCTCAGGAGTTCGAGACCAGCCGGGCAACATGGTGAAACCCCATCTCTACTAAACACAAAAGATTAGCTGGGGGTGGCGGCGTGCACCTGTAGTCCCAGCTACTTGGGAGGCTGAGGCAGGAGAATCACTTGAAGCTGGGAGGCAGAGGTTGCAGTGAGCCGAGATGGCACCACTGCACTCCAGCCTTGGCGACAGAGGGAGACTTCGTCTCCAAAAGAAAAAGAAAAAGAAAAAGAAAAAAAAAATGCAGGCTTGCTTAGAAGTTAGGTAACTTTCATAAGGTCAAAATAAATAAATGGCAGGATCATTATTTGAACCCAAGTCTCCTGAAATTAACTTCCTTTTCTTACTCACCACACTATTGTCCCTCTTACGGTGATGTCGTGACAACTACTGTGACTGGTGAGGAGACTGACCAACTATAACATGTTTGATACACCTCTAAAATCTTCCTCCCCATCCAGCTCCATGGTCTTTTCTCTTGCTATTACTATTACTTTCATCTCTCTTGATTCCTTCGTCCATCATGTCTGCTGTGTGTAATACTTCTCACTCTAGCACAATCTTCCTTTCCTCAATTATAGGCTATTTTCCTTTCCATACAATTTTCCTTTCCTCAATTATAGGCTATTTAGTACTGCTGAGAGAAATCATATCTGCATGTTGATAAGCACTGCTACAAATTCCTTGCATTTAGCCTAAGGGAGGTGGCGGGGGGAGGGGCCTTGAGGCAGCCTAGCAATTTTTCTTATCTCTCTTAACCTCTAAGGTGCTATTACTAACTCTCTTATCTCTCTACTCTCTACTACCATGCCTACTCTCAGTAGGTGGCTCTGCCTCCCACCTGCTGAAAATCAGGCCATCAGCTGAGGGACATCCTCTGGTTCCTTCTCCTGCCTGCAGGCCTAGCTCTATCAGTACCTTGACTTTCTTTTGGTCTTGATGGAAGAGTTGCCCACCCTCCACCTGCTGCCCATCAAAGATCTCAGTCCATCAATGCACCCTTTTCTTTCCTCTTAGCGTTCTCTTTCGGCAAAAAAGGAAAAAAAATGATACTGGAATCCTTCCCATTTTAATCTCTACCCCTGCTCCACATGCCCCTCCATCTATGACTGTTTCTCTCTCCTCTTCTCAGTCTAGCCATTTGAAAATTATCCTATATTTATTTTTCCCGCTTCCTCACTCCCCGTTCCTTCCTCTGCCTACTACAATCTTGCTTTTGTCCCCAGTGCAACACCGAAATTGCTCTGGCCAAGCTTCACACTTGTTTCCATGTTGCCAAATTCCACAGACATTACAGTTATTCCCTCATTTGGCTTCTCTATAGCATTTGACAACACAGAAAATATTTTTGATCTCAGCGTCTATGACAGCATTCTCTGATAATAATTCTTTTACTTCTCTTTCCCCCTCCTGGTTTCCTCTGTTTCTTTCCATCCTTTCTTTAAATTTAGGTGTTCCTCAGGATCATTCCTCATGACCATTTTTCATGACCAAAAATGGTTCCTCATGACCATTTTTTTTTCATTGTGGCCTTTTAATGCACTTTCTTTAAGCAATCATAGGTGTCTCTGAAGTTTCATCTATTACTCAAATGATGAAGATTTTCAAATCTTTTCTCTTTTGTTCAGACTGTGGTCCTAAATTTTAGACTAAAATATTTAACTTATCAACATTTATATTTCAAAAGTTACTGAGATGCAAGATGTCAAAAATTCATTTATTCTCCCTGACCCTTTGATAGTATCCATTTGAATAAAATTAAGTAGCACCACTATCCAATTAGTCATATGAAGCAAAAATGTGGGCATTTCCTTCCTTAAGCCCTATACCACTAAGTTGTATTGAATGAGTCTCCTTAAAGGAGAAAAAAAAAGCAAAATGAAATAAAAACATTGTCAAGAATAATGAATGGGGTTGCTTGATACATGTCATCAAAACTATACTCACTGTCATATACACAATCTCTCCTCTCCTCATGCCACTTATCAATCTATTGTCTGTCAGCTCCAAATCCACACTTCATTGCCTGCTCTGCACTACTGGAGACTGACTGTGAATATTTTTCCAGCTGGCACAACATTAAGCTTTGTCCATAAAGGGCACTGGATGGGCACCGAAGGAGAAAGGGTTCTATTGTCCCGGTTCCAGCGATTTTCTCATCAGGCTCCTGCAATGTGTGCAGTTTATCTGCAGTGCACAGTGGCCAGCAGCATGCACCTTTCCATGCGCAGCTTCTCTTGGAACTCCTTTCAGGTGCCTATGCAGCAGAGTGCTGCTGGTAAGGTACTCTCCTTGTTACTGACTTCCCCCAGCAGCCCCTCAGGGAGCTTGCTGCATGTTCAGAGGTCTGTCCCTAAGGATGGCTTCCCCTGGACTCCAGAGGGCAGATTTCCAATGAGTTCCACTAGCATGGTGTCTCAGTGAACCTCACTGTGATCTGGTGAGCCATGGCCACGTTCTCTTCAACAAGGTTCAGATCTTAGTGCTGCCAGGAGGAAGGCCAAACCTTTTTCTTGAGCATTCTATCTCAGCCATTGGAATAGCAGCTGTTCCTTATGCCCGTATTTTTCACAGTTCTCTAATTCTTACTAGCCAATTACCCCAACCCCTTGGCAATAATTCCTTATGCTAAACCTTGCTTGTTCAAATTAAACTACTACTGAAAAAGACCTAGTATTTGAAATCACAACAGGGTGACTATAGCAGATAATAATTTAATGGTACATTTTAAAATAACTGCAAGAGTATTATTGGATTTTTTTGCAACATAAGGGATAAATGCTTGAGGGAACAGATACCCCATTTTCCATGATGTAATGAATACACATTGCATGCCTATATCAAAACATCTCATGTACCCCATAAATATACACTCCTACTCTGTACCAACAAAAATTTTTTAAAAGTCAGAAGAAACACATTAAATTACTGTTTGGTTTCTGTCTCCTAACTGGACCCTGATTGATACACTACCCCACCTGGGAAAAAAAATAACCAAAACTGTTATTACTGGGCTTAAGAGGCCTTTGACTGGACTAGATTATCTAAAGTGATAAAATAGTCACTCTAGATACCCAGCAAATTCTTTCATTGCCCTGAATTATAAAAATTAAACTGGTCACATATAGAATCAAAGGAAAGACAAATACCAGCTTTAGAATTTTTGTTTCAGAATCAAATGTTTTAAAATGTTTTATAAACCAAAAACAGCAAAGTATGTTTTATTTCATGAAATGCTCAAAGTTAATCCATCAATATCTGCCTATTGTGATGAAATCAAACTAGCTCTGCCCTCAGCTCTAAGAATTACATGACAATTTTATGATGTGTTTCAGGAGTCCTGAGCCTTCCAATAGATACTCTACCACTGGTTGGCAGATGATCTATCTTTTCAGATTATTTTATAGACATAAACCTCTTACTAAAAATGAAAAGCACTTTATAGTTCAAAAAGCAATCACTACCTGTTTCCTTATATTATTCACTCTTAAGAATGACAAAACGAAATTATAAAAACAGCCTGCCTGAAATAATTTCCCTATCTTTTGATTACAAAAACATTAAAATTCTGTTTTAACAAACAGTGCCAGACTGGATTTTAAATAGTCTGTAATTGTGGAACATGATATGTCCTTATTTTAGTCTCCTATTCGGAGTGACAAATTATTCACTGCTGTCATATGTATCCTGAATTGGGACTTAATGAGGACATTTGATCCTCTGGTAGGATTTTAGTACTGCTTTGGAATGGAGTAGCATCTACTACTACGATCTCACTCAAACATTAAGGCAACAAAGTTTAACTTTAAAATTACTTGATGTGGCAGATTAAAGATGGGAAGAAATTTTTTTGTCATCTCTCCCATCCAGAGGTGGGATCTACATCCTTTCTCCTTCCAATCAGGTGGGCTCTGTGACTTCTCTAACCACTCAAATATAGTGGAAACGAAACTGTGCCAGTTTCCCTGTTAGGCTGATGGAGTATTTTCTTCAATATATTCTTAGACATTAATCAATGGTAATCACTGTGTCCTCACATGGTAGGTGAAAGGGGTGAGTCAGCACTCTGGAGTCTCTTTTATAAGGGAAAATAGAAAATATTTCCCTGTCACCACACCACTTTGGCCCTTGGTTTAGTTTTTTGTTTCGTTTTGTTTTTGAGACAGGGTCTCACTCTGTTGCCCAGGCTGGAGTGTAGTGGCGCCATCTTGGCTCACTGCAACTCTGCCTCTTGGGTTCAAGCAATTCTCCCACCTTAGCGTCCTGAGTAGCTGGGACTACAGGTCCATACCACCATGTCTGGCTAATTTCTGTATTTTGGTAAAGACAGGGCTTCACCATGTTGGTTGGCCAGGCTGGTCTCGACTTCCCAAAGTGCTGGGATTATGAGTGTGAGCCACCACACCCAGCCAAGATTAATTTTAAAATACCAGATTTTGTGTATGGCTAGTCTAATAATTGTCAATTTTCACTTAAGAGAAACCTTTATAAGACATAAATATCACTTTAGTGTAATTGTATCCCTTTCATTATTTTTGGCTTAATTTTAATAATTATTGACTAATGGAATCTCCTGAATAATTTCCATCATTTTCAATGTGCATTGGTGAAACTGTTATTAACTCCTCTTAACTGAAGTGTTAGCAGTTTATTAAGGCAAAAAGTGTTTTAAAAATACAATGTAACACATTTACTTTAAGAGAAAGATCTAAAAGAGATACCATATAAAATTGAAATGGGCGAGGGAAATTCACTTGGCATCTGTTAATAATCTTGAGAAAATTTTTAAGAAAAAAGTAAACATGAAAATGCCCTCAAACTAAATCTAAGTCACAGAAACATACACTAGAGAAAACAGGGGTTCTGACTAGTAAAATAGCCATAGTTAAATATGGTAAGCCAGAACATAAAAGGGCCCTGTCTTAGTCTGTTTGGGCTGGCTATAACAAAATACCATAGACTAGGTGGTCTATAAACAACAGTAATTTATTTCTCATGGGTCTAGAGACTGGGAAGTTCAAGATCAAGGTACCAGCAGATCTGGTATCTAATGCAGGCTGCTCTCTGGTTCATAGGTGGCATCTTCTCACTGTGTCCTCACATGGTAGAGGGGGCAAGGGATCTCTCTTAGGCATCTTTTATAAGAGCACTAATCCGATTCACGAGGGCAGAGCCCTTCCAAAGGCACCATCTTCTAATACCATCACCTCGACAATTAGTATTCAACATATAACTTTGGGGTGGGGGACATAAACATGCAGACCATAGCAGGTCCATACTTCCTAAATCAGCAATCTTCAATAAGCATCTCAGACTAATGAGCAGAAAATTAATATTATCAGCCACCCTGGTGACAGAGTTTAGAAAACACAGTAACTTCCTTGAACACGTTTGGTTTTTTATTTAAAGGTTTTTTTTGACATCTGTTTTAACATTATTAAAAGAAGAAAAATGTACGTCCTGTCAGAGTCCACAAAAACTACTCTCCGGTAGATTTATTTAGGAAAAAAAGTAAGAGGAAGACAAAATAATTAAAATAAACAAATGGAAATTGTAGAGAATGGATTGAGGTAGGCAAGATAAAGATAACTCCAGAATTAATAAAGGATAAATCACAACAGAGAACAGGAAAATTACTGACCACCTACAGTGTGCTAAGCACTAAGCTGAGATGCTTCACAGATATCATCACCCTTAATCCCTGCACCAGCCCCATGAGGACAGTATCATTCTCCTCATTTGACAACTAGGAAAGCTGAGGTTTATGGAACTACAGGGCAGATTTGGAACGTCTGGCATGTCTGACTCCAACTCTTCTCATTATTTTCCTACTTTGGTGGATCTGTAAGAAAAGCTGTAAACCCTTTAACTATCATCCACTTAGTACTTACATTTTCTTTGGATTTTATAAGAACTCAACAGGACAGCATTGTTCTTAGTCTCGTGCAAGAGATGGGTATTTTCAAATGACATGAGGGAAGAGGATCATACTAAAAAGACAAAAGATTCATTTCCAAAGCTCAGCAAAAAAAAATCACTGAATGAACAAGGGTGGGGATCCAGGAGAAACTTGGTAGTATTTTCATTCATATATTAAAACTGTTAAGAAATACTACACATTATAGAGACAAATTGGTGAAGCTCCTCAGAAAGCTGGCATTGCTTACTGCCTTTACACAAAAAATGGGTAATTTGGCAATCATTCCTCAATCAGTAGCCTTAAAAATCTCCTGGCAGTTATTTCTGAAGAGTAAACAAAATAGATAAAATCTACTATACTGATGGGGAGGAAATTTAAGCTACCCAAGAGAAAGCCAAACACCACAGACAACACAAGGCCAATTCAAATAGACTAGTGGAATTTTTTCCAAAACGCTTTAGAAATGGCACTTACGTTGTAACTTTAGATACATTTTGCACCAATGCCTTTTGTCATTATTTTTAAAGTAACCAATAAGGATAACAAAGCAGATTCACCTATACCCTGAGTCACTCTGTCTCTTTAGCATTTACTATTGAGGAAGAGCATCTTATGTCTGGATTACTAGAGTTAAAGATACCTATGTTTTCTTTCTATTTTTACATATCCCAGTATTTAGCATTTGGCACAGAACAGGTATCGCATCACCCTTTTCTCCCCAAGACTGAATGAGTGCTTTTGTGAACAAGTCAGATCCCCATTATGCAAAATATAAATATTTAAATAGCCCAGACAGATCTTTATGCCAGACCACATGAGTTGACAAAATAAAACTGCTCCACTCTTTCCCTTTGGACAATGTATACCCATCCTTCACAAAAATATCATAAATATACAGCTTGATGAATTTTCAGCGAACTTAACCAGCGTCCAGATCAAGAAACAGAACATGACCAGCACCTCCGTAGCTCCCACCATGTCCCCTCCAGGTCACTACTTTCCCGCTCCGGTAACCACTACTTTGACCTCAAACTTCATACATTAGTTACACTGTTTTTGTACTTTATATAAATGGAATCATAGAGTAGGTAGTTTTTTAAGCCTGGCTTCTTTCACTTATCATTATGCTTGTGAGATTCATCTGTGTTTTTTTGTGTAACAAAGGTCCATCCATTCTCACTGCTTTGTTGTGCTCCACTGTATGAATACAGTGGTATTTATTTATGTCATTTCACTACTGTTGGACATTTGGGTTGCTTCCAATTTAGGGCTATTATGAAGAATTCTGCTAAAAGCATTCTTGTACCTGTTTTTGTTTTTGTTTTTTTGGTGAACATATGTTAAGACATTTCTGTTGTGTATATATCCAGGGATGCAAATGGTAGGTCACAAGATAAATATATATGTCAGCTTTGGTAGATATTCCCGAACAGTTTATCAAAGTGGTTAAACTAATTTGCATCACTATTAGCAGTAAGAGTTTTGGTGGCTCTCCATCCTCACTGCCACTTTGGAACTGTCATTTTCATTTTTTAGCCATTCTGTTAGGAATGCAGTGGTAACTGAGGTTTTAATTTGCATTTCTCTGATGACTAATGGAGTTGTGCATTGTTTACTGTTCATGTGGATACATTTTTTTCTGAAATATCTTTTTTTTTTCTTTTTTTTTTTGAGATAGGGTCTCACTCTGCAGCCTCAGCCTCCCAGGTCCAAACAATCCTCCCACCTTACCCTCCCAAGTAGCTAGGACTACAGGCACACATCACCATGCCTGGTTAATTTTTTATTTTTTGTAGAGATTGGGTCTCACTATGTTGCCCAGGCTGGTCTTGAACTCCTGGACGCAAGTGATCCTCCTGCCTCGGCCTTCCAAAGTGTTGGAATTAAAGACATGAGCCACCGTGTCCAGCCTCTGAAATATCTTTCAAGTGTTTTGTCCATCTATGAGACTTCCTAATCTGTCTCTGGGATCTCTGCAGAATTTATTTTGAGGATACCTAAACATCTTCCTCATAGTTTGAGAAGGGTCACCATCTACTACCATAACGAATTATATGACCTCATTATATTAATAGCAAGCTGCACAACAAGCGTGTATAATAAAGTAGTTTGGATAAACTAGCATGCCAGCCAGGTAAGAAGTGATAGATAAACATGGATTAGAATAATGTGTTTTTATAGCCCAGCTTTGGAGTCCTGATCATGAAAGTGTTACTCAGCCTATTTACCTTTTACAGATGTAATCTTTGCCAAAAAGCAGAAACCTTCCTTTGTTCATCAACTGTAACGCTGTTCCCTTACTGCACCATCCCGAGACTCCTCAGTAAATTCACAAAACTTACATGGCATTCCTTCATTCACTCAATAAGTATTACCTATATTGTGCCAGGCATAGTTCTAGATGGTCAGAGTAAAGCTGTGAAAAAACAAATCCAGAAAAACAAAACTCTCTACCTTCACTTCACACACTTTTGGGTTTGGGGGTGCAGGACACATAAAGCAGCTGGGCACTAGGATATAAAGGGTGAGGGTTAACAGCCTGAGATGTGGGAAAAATATAGCTTTTGGAGTCCAAAAAACAGACCAACTTGGATTCACCTGGCTCTACCACTTCCTGTACATCAATCCAAAAGTTATTTAACTTCTTTAATCTTCAATTGCAAAATGTAGATAAAATATTTTTTTGCAAGGTTTCTCTGAAGATAAGACAACAGATATGAACAGCACCTAGCAACATGCCTGGCATTTTAAATAGTGTTTGATTAGTACATGGCAGTAATTAAAAAGGAGAATATGCTTACTGACTCAGTTATAGACACAGTCTTTACTACAAACAAGCACAAAAGTGCTTCTGTTTGTAGATACTACTCTTTTTGACATACGATCACTAAAGTCTTTTAATCATATAGTAAATTATTCATGCTATCAAAGAAGTAAACAATTGAGATATTATAAAGCAACAGTTCACCCAGGTGTGGTGGCTCATGCCTGTAATCCCAGCATGTTGGGAGGCCGAGGTGGGCTGATCACCTGAGGTCAGGAGTTCGAGACCAGCTTGGCCAACATGGTGAAACCCTGTCTCTACTAAAAATACAAAAAAATTAGCCGGGCATTGTGGTGCACGCGTGTAATCCCAGCTACTCAGGAGACTGAGGCAGGAGAATCGCCTGAACCCAGGAGACGGAGGTTGCAGTGAGCTGAGATAGCACCACTGCACTCCAGCTTGGGTGACAGAGTGAGACTCCGCCTCAAAATAAATAAATAAATAAATAAGCAACAGTTCATACGAAAATGCTTTTTAAAAAACACAAAACTTAAAAAAAAATAAAACACTAAGCTTTAATCCACTTGTAGGCTCATCAACTTTCTATGTAAGGCTTATACTCTCTAGATTCAATCTCATAAACCAGCCATCTAGGAACTGGGAAAGAGGAAAGTGAGACAGATGGTGGAAAGCTGGTATAATGAACAAAGAAAACAGTCTACTCTAGGAAAACTATCATTGAACAGCTTTGGACTTTCCTGAATGTGGTGATTTCTTCCACTTGGACATGTCTCTTCAGGGGTCCTTGGAAGTTATGTCTATGGAAGTGGCACAAAAGGTGACACTCCTGTGTGTCATGGGGCCAGTTCCACACCAGCCCACCAAGGATCTCACTTTCTTGCATCTGGTAGAATAAGACAGCGCTCAATACAAATTCTATTCCTATTTTCACTTTTATAGATGTAAACACTAAGAACCCTTGTTCACAAAACAAGCAATGTTATCATATGACCTAGCAATTCTATTCCTGGGTATACACCCAAGAGAACTGAAACTGTATGTTACATGAAACCATATACAGTCAATCTTCATTATTTGCAGTACTTATATTCTATAAAGTCAACACAAACACTGAATGAGGAAACACAGAAACACTGTTCCTTCGGGAAAATACAGGTTATTGTGAATCTCTGGTTGCACCATATTTGTCCACAGATCATTACATAACCTTACTATATGTGTGTTTCAGTTTAAAGACATGTTATTTCATATATATTGTTGATTTATTAACACTGAACCCATGGCCAACAGCCCTATAACTCATGCCTGAATGACACTTGTCTAATATATGTATTTTCTCTGTAAGGCACATCACAGCCTTCTCACACTTAGGAACACTATACAGCACTCAACACTATGCTTGGGGGCCACTTTAAGAAGTAAAATCATCAGCAAAAAACACAAAAGGGTGAAAATGTGGAACTAAGTAGACATAGAAAAGGGAACTCATTTATGGTATGAGAGCCCAAACAACAAGATAGAAGAGTGTTGCCTTGTCTGACCTTAGCTGGGAATGTGCATGTTGAATGATTCAAATTTGTCATCACTTTGCACATGTCTGTGTGTGACGCCAAGAGTATGAGTTTGGGGGTTATAAATATTATCAATTAGGTGAATTTTTAAATAAAGAATCCTTGAATAACGAGGATCAACTACACATGAATATTCATATCAGGATTATACCTAACAGCTAAAAAACTGATACAACCCAAATGTACATCAACTAATGAATCGATATATATCTACACAATGGAATATTATTCAGTCATAAGAAGGAATAAAGTACTGACACCTGCTACTACATGGATGAACCTTGAAAATATGTAAGGCGAAAGAAGCCAGATGCAACACATATTGTATGTTTCCATTTATACGAAATGTCCAAAAAAGGCAAATACATAGAAATAGAAAGTAGACTGGTAATTGCCAGAGACCAGGAGGGGGGAAAATAGTGGGTGTCTATGAAAAGGTATAGGGTTTCTTTTGGGGGAGATGAAAATGTTCTGAAAATAGGTAGCAATGACAGTTGCACAACTCTTAATATACTAAAATCCACTGAGTTATACAACTTAAAGGAGTGTTTTATGGTATGTGAATTATATCTCAATAAACCTATTTGAAAAAAAACCAAGTATATAGGAATAGATGAAGTTCTGTTAAAGCAATCTCTTTTTGAGTTATATACCATGAATTATAATGACTTAATAAAAATTACGCTTTTTTTGAGAAAGGATCTTACTCTGTTGCCCAGGCTGGAGTGCAGTGGCACAATCACAGCTCACTGCAGCCTCAATTTCCCGGGCTCAGGCGATCCTCCCACCTCAGCCTCCCAGGTAGCTGAGACTACAGGCACATGCCACCATGCCCAGCTAATTTTTTGTATTTTTTGTAGAGATGGGGTTTTACTATGTTGTGCCCAGGGTGGTCTTGAACTCCTAGGCTCAGGTGATCTGCCCACCTCTGCCTCCCCAAGTGCTGGGATTATAGGAGTGAGCCATAAAAATTACTCTTAATAATCCATCAACTTACAAATTGATAAGGTCATCCATCAATTTTGTTGAAAGCAAAGCAAGAATAGACCTAACTTGAAAAAGTATGTTATTGGTCTTTCAGAGTTATTCACTTTCTCAACAATGATGCCAATTTTCAAACTGTCCTTTCGTTTGGCGCCCTGGAAGTTTTGATACATATTACAACAGATCTTGTAACACACCACAATTAAGATTCTGGATGGGTAAGAGGAAGGACGATAGTAAAATGAGAGAAGAAAAATTTGTGAAAGGGGATATGAGAAAGGAGAACTTCTATGTCCATTACAGACATTTTCTTAAGTATATCAACTTTACGAAGAGTATATATAGTAAGAATTTGAAAAGTGGTTCCCTTAAAATTATTCGTGCTTGATATTGTATAGGAGTTTTTGTGAACAATTAGGAGCTCTTACACCCAGTCTGAAGTTGCTTGTTAATCAAACTGGTTAAGCTTCTCTCCTTCCCCCAGGCCTTCCCACTTCCTCCTACCAAGTTCTTTCTAATCTTGTTTATTCCTCCCATAAAAGAAAAATATTTTTTGCCTAACCCTTGAGATACTCATAGATCTTACAGTGAGAGTGTTCTCTCTATTAAAATAGACCCCACTCCCTATTGCAATAGTTTCTCTCTCCCTCTTGCAATAATTCTTTTGAATAAACTGTCTCCTAAGTTGGAATTTATTATATTTTCTATCTGACATGTATTATTTAATTGTGTAATACAAATTTCTTACAGAGGAAACTTAATAACAAAAGACACTTCTTAGGTTATTTCCAAAGGCTCTTCACATAGATGGGATAATGGTAACTTATTCAATACATCCAAGAACACCCCTCATCTAATTCTTCAGACTCAAATTTTAATCAGCAAGTATACTGCAAAATTCATCTTGTATCTAGTGTATAGACTGAATTTTCCAGCTACTGTAGCCCATATATCAAGGGTTATGTCAACCCACCAAATTCTCTGCCTTCATCTATTTTCTATTCCCACAGTTTCCTAAGGAATTCTCTACGTCACATAATGTAAAAGCTAGCAAAATACAGATTTGAAAGAAAATAGGTAGCTATTTGTATAGAAAAAGAGAACAACAATGATAAAAAGCACTTTTTAACTTGTGAAACACAAATTCCATATATAGTAGAGGAAAAACATTAAAAATAAATATTTTTAGTAGAGACAGGGTTTCACCATGTTGGCCAGGCTAGTCTTGAACTCCTGACCTCAGGTGATCCACCCACCTCGGCCTCTCAAAGTGCTGGGATTACAGGCATGAGCCACCATGCCTGGCCACTGTGCCCGGCCTGGAAAAACATTTTTAAAAAGCTGCTTTATTTTAGAATAAAAAATGAGCAGAGAAACTCATCTTTTTTTTTTTTCATATTGCTACATTTCCTGAATGTAACATTAAGATAATACTAAGATAAATTGAATATGTGAGCCAATGAGCTTTGAGAGTTCTATTACATAAACACGAGCCTCCTCATCAACATAGTGAAGTCATATGAGATGAGAAATTCAGGTTAAGAGACATTTGCAAATAAAATGTTGATATTGGGGATTATGGCCAACATGTTACATGTAATATCAAGCCATGTTTACACCTAGAATTATATTGAACAAGTTTGAGTCATTTTAGTTAACAAATAGCCATATACTTTCAGAAGTAGGTAATCTACACTGTTTTCTAAAAGGCAAAAAACAAGATGAAAGAAATAAGTTTTCTTTTCCCATGCAGTTGATCTCAGGCATAATCACTATAAATTGTGTCAGGTTTAGAGATTCATCAGCAGTTTTTCACTAGAATAGCAGGATCTGATTAGCAAGACAAGTATAAATTTTACATTTGTAATATTTGTATCTCATTTTAAATACAGTTATCCAGAAATGCTTGTCATAATACAGCAAAATTAATCATTAAGAAACAGACGTATTTAAAGTTGACTCTCATTAGCCTGAAAAAATTCAAAACAGACACACATACATAAAACCATTAGGAGGCCGGGCGCGGTGGCTCAAGCCTGTAATCCCAGCACTTTGGGAGGCCGAGACGGGTGGATCACAAGGTCAGGAGATCGAGACCATCCTGGCTAATCTGGTGAAACCCCGTCTCTACTAAAAAATACAAAAAAACTAGCCGGGCGAGGTGGTGGGCGCCTGTAGTCCCAGCTACTCGGGAGGCTGAGGCAGGAGAATGGCGTGAACCCGGGAGGCGGAGCTTGCAGTGAGCTGAGATCCGGCCACTGCACTCCAGCCTGGGCGACAGAGTGAGACTCCGTCTCAAAAAAAAAAAAAAAAAATAAAAAAAAAAAAAAAACCATTAGGAAAAACAGCCAAAGATGTGCAGTTTGCTAAAACAGTACTCATAACTTATTGTCTAAGGTCTACAGATAGAAATTGTCCTGTAGAAAAAAAAGATATAAGGTCTACAGAAATACATGAAATTCTATACAAAGAAAATTTGCTTTAAAAGTAAAGAAAAACAAAAAAAAACCTAAGGGAAATCCCCTTTAGGAAAAACTAGCCAATGAGCAAAACAATAAATTACTATTATAATCGGGAACTGTGAAAAGGAGGTGTTACGTTGAAAATTATTACAGCAGCTAGAAGCTGTTCTCTAGTAGTTTTGCTCAAACTATTCCATGAAATACAAAACCCTTCTCTCCACAGAACCACAATTAACGTTTAAGGATTTCATCATCCTTAAGAATCTATAACAATACCAATGCTCAAAATGATTATCTGACAACTCAAAAATAAAATATTGCACATTTATATTATGTGACATATTCATTATATCACATAATGAACATAATTCATTAATGTTTCAAAGAATTAGTATTTTCATTTTAAATATTAAATTTACAAACTATAATTTGATATATTAAATATGAGACTGGAATTAAAAAATACATGATCAAACTGTTCTGGAAGCATATTCTATAGTATTTTGCATGACAAAATTAAAAGTATAAGCCTTAATATCTTGAAATTTGCTGGATTACTTCTAACAATATCAACTGCAAGCCATAGTCAAGCAAATGATGACACTAAGAAAATGCAACTGTGAATAAAAGGTTTTGGCAAATGATTTCTGCATGCAAAGGAAGGTATATAGATTTATTAACTAAACCAGTAACTATTCCACAAAATGAATATAAATTCCCCATGTAAATGAAATCTATTAAATATTCATGTTTCTTGAGGAAAACAAGTGATAGTTTTTGATGATGCTATCAGTTACATCAGTCAGGGTTTGCCTGTGCAGAACAATTTGGATTGTTTGGAAATCAAAACCTTTAGTTAAAATGTTTTTACCTATACTCCCAAATATTTGTGGGCTAATTATCTCTTTCATGGAAGAGCAAACAGTTTATAACGGAAACTTTACAATTTTTTAAAATTTTAAAATAATTGTACATTAACAGAAAGTTGCAAAAGTAGTACAGAGATTTTGTGTACCTTTAACGCATTTTCCCCCATAGTAGCATATAACAGTAGTACAATATCAAAACCAGGAAACTGACTATTGATACAACCAACAGACTTTATTTTGATTTCAATAGTTTTACACGCACTCATGTGTCTATGTGCAGAGCTATTCAATTTTATCACTGTGTGTAAATTCAAGTAGTCACCACCAAAATAGAGATATAGAACTGCTACATAATGATCTCCCACAAAAACCCCATGTGCTAACCCTTTCTAGTCACACCCACTCACCCATCTCACAATCCTCACCTAAACTTTGCAGAGTCCCACACCTGACAATCACTAATCTGTTCTCCAGTTCTATAATTTTATCACTTTGAAACTTATATAAAGGAAATCATACAGTACACGACAGTTAAGAGATAAGTTTTTTTTAACGAAGTAGAATTTCTTGAGATCTATCCAAGTAGTTGCATGCATCAGATTTTTCATTTTTATTGCTCAGTAGGATTCCATGGTATAGATGTACCACAATTCATTTAACCATTAACCCATTGCAGGATATTTTGGTACTTTCCAAATTTTAGCTATGATGAGTATAGCTGCTATAAAAACTTGATTACAGGTCTTACTGTGAACATAAGTTTTCATTTCCTTAGGAATATACTTATGTACATTTCCCAGGAGTATAACTGCTGGGTTGTATGGCAAATGTATGTTTTAAAATTTTAAAGAAGCTGTCTAACTCTTTTCTGGAGTGACTGTACCACTTTATATTCACACCAGATACATGAAAGATCCAGTTCTCTGCATCCTTGCCAGAATATGGTATTGTCATTATTGTTATTTATTTGTTTTAAGAGACAGGGTCTCCCCACGTTGCACAGACTGGTCTTGAACTCCTGGGCTCAAGCAATCCTCCCACCTCAGCCTGTGAAAGTGCTGGAATTACAGGTGTGAACCACTGCCCCTGGCCTCACCTTTTTATTGTAGTTGTTCTATTAAGTGTGGAGCAATATCTTATTGTGGCTTTAATTTGCATTTCCCTAATGGATAATGATGTTGAACATATTTTCATGTAATTGTTTAGAACCTGTATAACCCTTTTTGGGAAAAATGTTCATGTCTTTTAACCATTGTCCAATTGGACTATTTGTTTTATTTTTTACTGTTGAGGGTTTTTTTTTCTTTCTTTTTTCATCTACGAATTGTGCATTTAGTGTCATGTCTAAGAATTCTTCATCTCCCTCCATGTCGTAATGATATTAGGGTACATTTTCTTTCAAAAGTTATGTATTTCGGCCAGGCGTGGTGGCTCATGCCAGTAATCCCAGCACTTTGGCAGGCCAAGGCAGGTGGATCACCTGAGGTCAGGAATTTGAGACCAGCCTGGCCAACATGGTGAAACCCCGTCTGTACTAAAAATACTAATAATTAGCCAGGCATAGTGGTATGTGCATGTAGCCCCAGCTAGCTAGCTACTCAGGAGGCTGAGGCACAAGAATCACTTGAACCCGGGAGGGGGAGGTTGCAGTGAGCCAAGATCGCGCCACTGAACTCCAGCCTGGGCGACAGAGTGAGACTCTGTCTTTAAAAAAAAAAAAAAAAAAAAAAAAGCTATGTAGCTTTAGGTTTTATATTTAAATCTATGATCTATTTTGAGTTAATTTTTTATAGGGCATGAGGTTTAAATTGAGGTTCATTTTTGGCCTATGGATGTCCAATTGCTCCCCACCATTTGTAGAAAAAAGTTACCCTTTCTTCATTGAATTGGGTTTGAATCTTTCTCAAAAACTATTTGGCTGTACTTGTGAGGGGGTACTTATGGGTAATCTAATCTGTTCCATCAAGCTACGTGTCTATCTCTCTGCCAGTACTACCCTATATTAATTCCTATAGCTATATAAATCTATATAGTGGGTAGAATGATTCCTCCCACTATATAGTGGGTAGAATGATTCCTCCCGCTTTATCATAGTTTTTCAAAATTGTTTTAGCTATTCTTACTCTTTTTCCTTTCCAGAAATATTTTAGGATAAGCCTTCTATATCCATAAAAAAACTTCCTAGGATTTTAATTGAAATTGGGTCAAATCTAGAGATAAATTTGGGGAGAAATTATATATTTACTATGTTGAGTTTTCCAATCCCTGAACAGAGTACATCTCTTCATTTATTTAGATCTTTAATTTCTTTCACCAGAGTTCCGTAGTTTTCACCATACAAGGTTTGTGTATGTTTTGTGGGATTTATACCTAAGCACTTCATTTTATTTTAAGCAACTGCAAATGGTATTATGCTTTTAACTATGGTTTCCAGGTGTTCTTTGTGAGTATAGAGAAATAGCTGATTTTTGGTATTTTATCTCATATCCTTGACAAACTCGCTCACTAGTTCTAGGAGTTTCTCTTTTTATTTGTAGATTCCTTTTCATTTTTCTATGTAGACTGTCACATCATCAGCAAACAGGGACAGTTTCATTTCTTCCGTTCCAATCTACATGCTTATATCTACCTTTCTTCCCTTACTGTGGTAGCTTCCAGAAATATGTTGAAGAAGAATGGTGAAAAGTGATCAACTTTGCCTTATTCCTGGTCTAAGGGGAAAAGTATTATGAAAAAACTTATTGGAAAAATGTAAGGTCTATGTCTAAATTCATTTTTATTCATGTGGATGTCCAGTTGTTCTGGCACCCCTTGTTGAGAAGACTATCTTTTTTCCATTGGTTTGCCTTTGCTACTTTGTCAAAGATCTATTGACAATATTTGTGTGGATCTACTTCTAGGGTCTCTATTCTATTCTATGGATCTATTTGCTTATTCCTTCACCAATACCACACTGTCATGATTACTGTAGCCTTAAAGTATTGAAGTCAAGTACTGAAGTCAGGTAGTGTCAGTTCTCCAACTTCGTTCTTATTCTTCAATAATATGGTGTCTATTCTGAATCTTTTGCCTTTCCATATAAAATTTAGATCAGTTTGTCAATATCCACAAAGTCACTTCTTGAAATTATGCTTGGAATTGCACTGAACCTACAGATCAAGTTGGTAAGAATTGATTCTTAACAACATTGAGTCTTGTTATCCACGAACATGGAATATATATTTATTTAGATCTTTTTTGATTTCTTTCATCAAAGTTTAGAAATTTCCTTTGTATGTATCTTGTATATATTTTGTTATGTTTATACATAAACAGTTCAATATTTTGGTGTTAATATAATGTGTTATATTTTAAATTTCAAATTCCACTTGCACATTGCTGGCATGTAAGAAAGCGACAGACTTTTTATATGTTAACCTTGTAACCTGCAACCTGCTATAATCCCTTATTTGTTCCAGGAGTTTGTTGTTGTTGATTCTCTGGGATTTTTGGGACTTTCTACATAGACAATCATGTCATCTCAGAACAAAGATAGTTTTACTTCTTTTCCCCCAATCCGTATAGCTTTTATTTCCTTATGTCTTATTGCATTAGCAAGGGTTTCTGGTAGGATGTTGAACAGGAGTAGAGAACAGGAACATTCTGGTCTTGTTCCCAATTTTAGGGGAAAAACATCTAGTTTCTCACCATTAAGTAAGATGTTAGCTGTAGGGTTTTTTTGTAGACGTTCGTTATCAAGTTGAGGGTGCTGGATTTTGTCAACTGCCTTTTCTCCATCTACTAATATGACCAAGTAATTTTTCTTCTTTAGCTTGTTGACGTGATGGATAACATTAATTGATTTTCAAATGTTGAACCAGTTTTGCATACCTTTAATTCCTTTTAAAGGCTGAACAATAAATATTCTATTGTATGTAATATTCATTTTGCTTACCCATTCATCAGTTGATGAACGTTTGGTTTGTTTCCACATTTGCCTGCTACAAATAATGCTGCAATGACTATTCACGTACCAGTTTTCGTGTCTACCTATGTTTTCAATGCTTTTGGGTATATACCTAGGAGGAGAATTGCTAGGTCATAGGGTGCTCTAAGTTCAACTTTTGAGGAACTGCCACACTTTTCAAGAGCGGTTACATCATTTTATATTCCCAATAGCAATGTACGATGGTTCCAAATTCTCCAAATCCTTGCCAACACATGTTACTGTTTGTTTTTGTTTTTTTTGTTTTGTTTTGTTGTACTACAGCCATTTTAGTGGGTGTGAAGTGGTATCTCATTATGGTTTGGATTTCTATTTTCCTAAAAGCCAATGACACTGAATGTCTTTTCATGTGTTTACTGACCATTTGTAAATATTATTTGAAGAAATGTCTATTCAAATCCATTATCATTTTAATCAGGTTATCTGTTTTTATTTATTGTTGACTTTTAAAGAGTTCTCTGTATACCTGAGATACTAGATTATCAAATATATGATTTGCAAATAGTTCCCCCAATGCTGTCTATTATCTTTTTCTTTCTTTTTTTTGGGGGGGGTGGGGGCGACAGTCTCACTCTGTCACCCAGGCTGGACTGCGGTGGCATGATCTTGGCTCACTGCAACCTCTGCCTCTTGAGTTCAGGTAATTCTCATGCCTCAGCCTCCTGAGTAGCTGGGAAGCTGGGATTACAGGCATGCACCACCATCCCTGGCTAACTTTTGTATTTTTAGTAGAAACAGGGTTTTGCCATGTTGGCCAGGCTGGTCTCGAACTCTTGACCTCAAGTGATCTGCATGCCTCGGCCTTCCAAAGTGCTGAGATTATGGGCATGAGCCACCGCACCTAGCCTCTTTTTACTTTCTTGATAGTGTCTATTGAAGCATAAAAATTTTAAATTATGATGAATCCCATTATCTATTTTTTTTCTTCAGTTGCTTGTGCTTTAGGTGTAATAATGAAGAAACCATTACTTAATCCAAGGTCATAAAGATTTATGTCTATGTTTTCTCTAAAAATTTCATGGTGTTAACTCATACATTTAAATCTTTGATCTACTTTGCGTTAATTTTTGTATATGGTGAGGGGTAGAGGTCCATCTTCAATCTTTTGCATGTCAGCATCCAGTTGTCTGAATACCACTGTTTTGAATAAACGATTCTTTCTCCACTGAACAATCTTGGCACCACAGTTGAAAATTATTTGACTGTGAATATGTGGATTTACTACTGGATTGTTAATTCAATTTCATCAACCTATATGTCTATCCTTATGCCAGGATTACACTATGTGTATTGATGTAGCTTATAAAAAATTCTGGGCTGGGAGCAGTGGCTCATGCCCATAATCTCAGCACCCTGGGAGGTCGAGGCAGGTGGCTCATCTGAGGTCAGGAGTTTAAGACCAGCCTGGCCAACATGGCGAAACCCTGTCTCTACTAATAATACAAAAAAAATAGCCGGGTGTGGTGGCACACACCTGTAATCCCAGCTACTCGGGAGGCTGAGGCATGAGAATCGCTTGAACTCAGGAGGCGAAGGTTGCAGTGAACCGAGATTGCACTCTAGCCTGGATGACAAGAGTGACACTCCATCTCCAGAAAAAAAAAAATTCTGAAATTGAAAAATGTGACTTTGTCCGTTGTTTTTCAGGATTGTTAAAGCTATTCAGGGTACCTTGTTTTGCCATGGAGATTTTTGGATCAGTTTGCCAATTTTTACAAAAAGCGCCAGTAGGGATTTTGAATCCATAGATCAATTTGGGAAATATTTTCACTTTACCATTAAGTCTTCTAGTAGACAAACATGAGAGATCTTACCATTTACTTAGGACTTCCTTAATTTTTCTCAACAATATTTATAGTTTTCCATTTATAAGCCTTGCACTTCCTTGGTTAAGTATCTTCCTAAGGATTTTATTCTCTTTGATGCTACGGTAAATGGAATTGCTTTCTTAACTTCATTTTTAGATTTTTCACTGCTTGTGTATAGAAATACAATTGGTTTTTGTATATTGATCTTGTATCCTGCAACCTTGCTAAGCTCACTTATTACATCTAAGTCTTTTTGTGAATTTCTTTGGATTTTCATATATACATGATAATGTTATATGCAAATAGAGGGCATTTTAAGTCTTCCTTTTCAATCTGGATGCTTTTTAGCTTAAGCTATCTGGGCCTGGGTTTTCCTTTATGGGAAAATTTTGAGTACATATCAGTCTATTCTTATCACAGGTTTACTCAGATCTTCTATTTCTTCTTGAGTCAGTTTTACTCAAGAAGTATACTCAATTTTTATTTTTACCTTTTCAAAGAAACAATTTTTGGTTTTATTGACTTCTTCCATTGTTTTTTCTCGTCTCTATGTCTCCTATAATCCTTATTACTTCCTTATTTTTGCCTGTGAAGTTTAGTATTCTTTTCCAGTTTCTTAAAGTGGAAGGTTAAATTATTGATTTGAGCTCTTTCTTAATTTTCAATATAGGCATTTACAATAATAAACTTCCCCCACTCACTGCTTTTGCTGCATCTCATAAATATTGATATGTTACATTTTTGTTTTCATTCATCTCAGAGTATTTTTTAAGTATTCTTGTAATTTCTTCTTTGACCCACTGGCTACTATGTTAATTTCCACATCTTTGTGAATTTCCCAAATTTGTTTCTGTTATTGATTTCTGGTTTCATTCCATTGTGGCCAGAGAAGATACTTTGTATGATTTCAGATATTTTTAAATTGATTGAGACATATTTGACAGGCTAATGCAGTCTATCCTAGATAATGTTCTATGTGTACTTGAGAAGAATGTATAGTCTCCTGTTGTTGAGTGGAGTGTTATACAGATGTCTGTTAGGTCTTGTTGGTTTCTAGTGATGCCCAAATCCACCTTCCCTTTCTTTAATGATCTTCTGTTTAGTTGTTGAATCCATTATTAAGTCAGGTATTGAAGTCTCCAACTATTATTGCTGAATTCTCTATTTCTCCCTCTAATTGTCTTTTTCTGTTTCATGTATTTTGGAGCTTTGTTCTTAGGTGCATATATGTTTATAATTGCTAAATCTTCTTGATGGATTAATGCTGCTATTATTATAATATGTCCTTCTTTATCTCTAGTAACAATTTGTTTGATTATTAAATTTCTGATTTAATTATTAAAGTCTATTTCATCTGATATTAGTAATAGCCACTTCAGAGCTCTTTTGGTTACTGTTTGCACTGTATATCTTTTTCTACTCATTTACTTTCAACTTACATGTATTTTTAAAATCTGAAGTATGTCTCTTGTAGACAGCAAAAAACTACATGAGATACCATCTCACCTGTTTTTCATCCATGTTCCCAATCTCTGCCTTGTAATTGGAGTGTTTAATTCATTTATATTTAATATTATTACTGAAAAGGTACAATTTATGTTTGTAATTTTACTACTGGTTTTCTATCTGTCTTTTTTGTTCCTGTATTCCTCCAATACTGCTTCCTTTTGTGTTAAATAGATATTTTATGGTGTTCCACTTTGATTTCTTGTCATTCCTTTTACTATACTTTTACTACACTTAGAATGGCTATTATCTAAATGTTAGGCAGTAACAAATGCTGGCAAGGATGTAGAGAAAAGGTAACCCTCATACACTGTTGGTGAGAATGTAAATTAGTACAACTACCATGGAGAACAGTTTGGAGGTTCCTCAAAAAACTAAAAAATAGAGCCATCATACAATCCAGCAAACCCACTCCTAGGTATATACCCAAAAGAAAGGAAATCAGTATATCTAAGCGGTATCTGCACTCCCATGTTTACTGCAGCACTATTCACAATAGCCAAGACTTGGAATCAACCTAAGTGTCCATCAACAGATGAATGGATAAAGAAAATGTGGTACATATACACAATGGGGTACTATTCAGCCATAAGGAAGAATGAGATCCTGTCATCTGCAACAACGTGGACAGGACTGGAGGCCATTATGTTAAATGAAATAAGCCAGGCACAGGAAGACAAACATTGCATGTTTCGCTTATTTGTGGGAGCTAAATATTAAAATAATTGAAGTCAGGAGGATACAGGTAGAAGAGTGCTTACCAGAGACTGGAAAGGGTAGTTGGCAGGGGGACTGGTGGGAGGTGGGGAAAGTAGGGATGGTTAATGGGTACAAAAAATAGAAAGAATGAATAAGACCTAGTATTTGCTAGCACAACAGGGTGACTATAGTGAAAAATAATTTAATAATTTAATTGTACATTTTAAAATAACTGAAAGAATATAACTGGATTGTTTGTAACACAAAGGTTAAATGTTTGAAGTGATGAATACCCCACTTACCCTGATGTGATTGTGTATCAAAATATCTCATGTAACCTATAAATATATATATCTACTATATACCCATAAAAATTAAAAATTAAAAAAATTAATTTTTTTCTTTTTAGCATAAATAATGACTTTTAGTATTCCTTGTAGGGCAAGGAAGCTAGTGACAAATTCTACCAGTTTTTGTTTATCTGAAAATATCTTCATTTATCCTACATGCTTGAAGTATGTTTTTGCTAGATAAAGAATTCTTGGTAGATATTATTTTTCTTTTAGCACTTTGAATGTTACCCTGTTGCCTTTCAGTATCCTCGGTTTTTGAGAGAAATCTGCTGTTAATATTTTTATAGATCCCTTGTAAGTGATTTTCCAGTTCTCCCTTGCTGTTTTCAAGATAATCCCCTTGTCCGTAGCTTTTGACAGCTTGATTATGGTGTTTTTTTGCATTTATCCTACTTGGAGTTTGCTGAACTTATTGGTTGTGTAGACTTATGTTTTCATCAAATTTAAGAAGTTTTGGGCCATTATTTCTTCAAATATTCTTTCTACTCCTTTCTCTCCTTTCCTTTTGAAGTTCTCATTATGCATATGTTGGTATTCTTGATGGTATCCCCAGAGGTCTCTGAGGCTCTGCTCATTTAGCTCATTCTTTTATCTTTCAGTTCTGGAGACTAGATAATTACAATGAACCTATCTTCATGTCTTCTGGTTCTGATTCTTTATTCTGCCTCCTCATATATGCTGCTGAGCCTCTTTAGTTATTGTATTTTTCAATTCCAGAATTTTGATTTGATTTTCTCTTTTCATTTTTTATACTTTCTATCTCATTTTTGATACTTTCTATTTGATAACTCTTTTTCTAGTAAGTCCAACATCTGGGCATCTGGGTTTGCTCAGGAACAGTTTCTATGGATTGCTTTCCTCCCCAAAGTATGAGCTATATTTTCTTGTTTCTTTGCATGCCTCATAATTTTTTGTTGAAAACTGGGTGTCTTAAATAATATTATGTGTCAACTCTAAAAATCAGAATCTCCTTTTCTGCAGGACTTGTTGTTGCTGTTTATTGTTACTCCTGCTCTTTGCTTAGTGATTTTTTGGGGGGAACACATTCTGCTGTCTGTATTCTTTTTTATGTCTCTGCTTGTTTAGCTTAGTCTTTGCTCCAGGGTTTTGTGGATGCGTAGGGCATACCTTCAACACTCACTCAGGGAGATCACATGTCTACCTTATCATTCAATTCCTGTTTGCATAGCCTGAAAGTCAGCTAGAGGTGAGAAATTAAGTCCTTCTTAGATTTTTTCTGAGCTTGTTCACAGTCTTATATATGTGCATGACTTTCTTAACATAATATTTTCTAGAGAATACATTGTAGCTTTTTCAAAGCCTCTATGGGCATCTCATTCCCTAGCTTTTTGTTTTAAGGTTTTAGGTTAGCTTTTTGTTTGCCCAGCTGTTATCTATGCCTCAGGCAGCAATGAAATTAAATAACTACCTCTAAAGATTTTTGGCAAATGCCCCCAGAGGAAACTTTTTTCTGCACTGGGTGATCTCTGAGTCAGGCCAATTAAAGACAGTCTTGCAAGAGGGGTTGCTATAGTTGGGATGTCTGTCCCCTGAAACCTCATGTTGAAGACTGATCCCCAATGTTGAAGGTAGGGGCCCAATGGAGCTATCTGAGTCATGGGGGTGGATCCCTCATGAATGCCTTGGTGCCATCCTGGCAGTAACGAGTTCTCACTCTGTTAGTTATCATGAGAGCTGGTTGTTAAAAACAACCTAGTCTACAGCCATACCACCCTGAACACGCCCGATCTCGTCTGATCTCGGAAGCTAAGCAGGGTCGGGCCTGGTTAGTACTTGGATGGGAGACCGCCTGGGAATACCGGGTGCTGTAGGCTTTTGGGCTTTCTTTCTTGGCCGGGCGCCGTGGCTCAAGCCTGTAATCCCAGCACTTTGGGAGGCCGAGGCAGGCGGATCACAAGGTCAGGAGATCGAGACCATCCTGGCTAACATGGTGAAACCCCGTCTCTACTAAAAATACAAAAAACTAGCCGGGCGAGGTGGCGGGCACCTGTAGTCCCAGCTAATCAGGAGGCTGAAGCAGGAGAATGGCGTAAACCCAGGAGGCGGAGCTTGCAGTGAGCCGAGATTGCACCACTGCACTCCAGCCTGGGGGACAGAGTAAGACTCCGTCTCAAAAAAAAAAAAAAAACAAAAAAAAAAACAACCTAGTACCTCTCATCTCTCTCTTGCTTCCTCTCTTGCCAGGTGATCTCTGTACACACTGGCTCCCCTTCCCCTTCTACCGGGATTGGAAGTTTCCTGAAGCCCTCACCAGAAGCAGATGCTGGTGTCATGCTTCTTGTACAGCCTGCAGAACCATGAGCCAAATAAACCTCTTTTCTTTATAAATTACCCACTCTCTGGTATTCCTTTATAAAAACACAAATGTACTGAGAAGTCTTCCAGGTAACTACCAGACAAGTAAAAAAATGACAATATTATGGGAATGCAGCCTTGGAGGAGCTCCATCCCCATTCAGCCTCCTTTGATGGCTGTCAAGTTGCTGGTTTTCATTGTGATTGTGAACTGTTTGTTTTCAAGGTTACTACAGAACTGGAAAAAAGGGGGAAGTAAATGGGACAAATTATTATACAATGCTATGAAGTTCACTGTTCTTACCAAGAATCAGTCAGTTTTCTTGAATAAATTATTCCTGGATAGCTGTAAGCCTTTGGTCAATCTCCAGAGCCCCGAACAAGTTGAGTCTGACATTTCTGTCAGTTTTCTCTTTTTTAAAAATTAAAATGAGAATTGTCAAGGTCCTTACTTCTTCAATTTCATTGATATCACCTACTATCTAAGACTTTAGAATGAGACATTCTTGAAGACTAAGCAAACTAGAACCCAAAATATACTCTTTCTAGAATACAACGTATAATACTCCCAAATAGAAATTGTTAATTTTGGACTTTTACAATAAACCATAAAGAACTGAGTCCTATCAAGAACTCAGAACTTTGATAATTTAGTTTCCAATTCTATATATCTTACTTTCCTTTAGTTTCCTTATTATAATTTGTCTGAATTAGTTTTGATACCTATTTTTAAAACAAAAAGTCTAATTTAATTAGTGGCTCAGTAGAATAAGAGACAAAAAGTATATTAATTAAAAGTTCAAGATAATAACCTAGGAAATTCATTAATGGAAGCTGTATATGTAAGTATAAAAAGTCCCCCATCAGAAGTCATATCCTAATATAAATTCATCCAGCTTTGATTTAGTAGAAACTTCTTATTCATCTCATGTTCATAACCATGAATTTCATTTTTCCATATATGTGAAAGGAGAAATTCTAAATCATTTAGGAATAATATACCTTTTTAGGAATCTAATGAGAGCTATGGACTCTAAAAAAAATAAACATAATTCTGCTTACAATTTCAAGGGATTATTGAATACTCGGCAACCTGCAAGTTAAGAAGTCCTATAAAATAAAAATTATAATTTTGATGGCAAAGACAGAGAACAGATATCCAAAAATATCTCATCTTTTATGAAATATCTCATCTTTAGCCTCATCAATTATAATATCTCATCTTCATTAGAGCAATGAGAATTTAAAATATTAAAACATGTACAGGTGGTCTCCAACAAATCAACACATTTCATTTCAAAAGTAAATTTGTGGGCTGGGAGTGGAGGCTCATGCCTGTAATCCCAACACTTTGGGAGGCCAAGGTGGGTAGATCACTTGAGCTCAGGAGTTTGAGATCAGCCTGAACAACATGGCAAAACCTCATCTCTACAAAAAATACAAAAAAATCAGCTGTGTGTGGTGGCGCATGCCTGTAGTCCCAGCTATTCAGGAGGCTGAGGTTCAGGGGAGGATAACCTGAGCTCAGGGAGGTCGAGGCTGCAATGAGCCATGATTGCACCACTGCACTCTGGCCTGGGCAAGAGAGAGATCCCATCTCAAAAAAAATTAATTTGTAAATGATTTACTTCAAATTTATTACACATTGTTTTCCTAATAAAAACCATGTTATAAACAATGGTTGGAGACTATTAAAACATAGGTCCCTTAAGGCTAGGGGCTCTTTTTATTTATCGTTTGTATTATAATGACCTATTCAAATAAATAGCATATGGTAGGTTCTTAGATAACCCTTTAAAGACCTATTTCACTCAATAATGTATTTGAATACAAGTACACTAGGAAAACAAGAAAAAATATTGAGATAATAACAAAGAGCAAACAAACCACTGAGCTAAAAATAAAATAATAAAATGAAACAAAAAGGAAAGAATAAAGATAAAATAGATTTTAAATTATCTGTTGCTTAAGAGATAAGTTTATTTGGGAAAGAATGTAACAGTAAATCTAGATATTTCTAGATATTATTTGAACTTACGGATTCCTTTTTACTGTGTTAAATTTTATTTCAAAATATGTGTCTTCTTATGTAGCATCTCCTTCTATGCTAAGCCATGAATGACGTCATTTTTGGACCCTAACAATTTGTAAATGGACCAGAAGAGCAGAGGAGTTAAGATGTGTTGCCCATAGTGACTGGAAAAGGGTTGAAAGAAGTTGAGGGAGGGGAAGTCCTGTTCATAGAGACTTTATATAATGAAATAATTTACTATTTATTACATATATTATACATCTTATAATAAAATGTGTCCAAGTTAGAATCAAGACAGCTAGTATGAACATGAGCAATAGAGGGTATGGGAATCCCATTGCAAAAAAAAAAAGGTGGAGGTGGTGGAGATGGAATTTTGATTGTTTCCTAACTTTATACTGAGTACTAAGTGGTTATGCTAAAGACGATGGAAAAACTTAATTCTGGTGCCATAAATATAAAGGGCCAATTGCCTATTTTCACTTGAATACCACTGAACTCTGACCAAAATCAGATAAAGTCATGAGTAATATCCTGAATCCAACTGGATATCATTTAATATCTATACGTTGTGGTCCTACCATATAGGAAGGATATGAAAAGAGCACAGGATTCTATTAAGTTCAAGGAGGCTTAAGAGGATGAGGGATCAATAGAATGGCTGGGTTTGTCTTCAGAATAGGACTTGAAGACATTTATATAGCCAAAGCAATGGCAAAGCAATGAAGGAGTGAGCTATAACTTCAGCGATAGACTCCCACATATTATATTAAATGAAGTCAGGACTTAATATCAGGTATATGAACTATATACTAAGTCCTCTCCCCTTTTGTAAATTTGGAATTTGACCCCCTGACCAAGTGACAAGAGACAGAGGTTCGCTTGGCATTCTGAGTCTGTAGCTCAAGAGATCTGGCTGAAGAAATCTGTCAATAAACAATCTCAGCCAATGAGAAGGTAAGTAATTGTTTCCTGAAAAAATATCTTTAGCCTGGAGAGAATTAGAATTTGCTACAACAATGAGGTAAGTCAAAACTCTGGTATTGATAATTTTGGGTTGAAAAAGAAGCTATTCATATTTGTTTTAATTATTTATAACAATGCTTATGAGAATTTGGCTTATATTATTCCAATTTAATATTGGTAATGGAGTAACTGACTTAGACTTGTGATTTAAAATTGGAATCTTACTAAGTTTATAAACAGCATCAGAACATATGTCTAATGAATTAGGTTTATACAAAATCACCTCAGTATTTGCTCAGACAACAGAGGTACAGAAAAATCAAACACAGAATATTAATCTTAAAGGCAGTTAAAAGTGTAAGGAAATATAATTTTGTTCTAAACTCTACTTAAAAGTCAATTTTAAATGTTGCTAGATTTATAAAATAATTTCTATTCAAAAGCAATAACAGCCAATTCCAGAGTATAAAACCATAAAATATAAAATCTCTAAATCTTACCATAATATTTTAAATATTAAAGCACTAAAAACAAATCAGTTAGTTATTCTTTGTGAGTAGCAACTTCTAAGAATCTTCCATAATCATTATATGAATAATAATAATTCAAAGGGTCACAAAAGTATTTAAAAGAAAAAAAGATCTCCAGGAACAGATTAACTCACAATTATGTGGGCTTCTACTTCCCAAGGTAAAACAACTGGACAAAATATAAATAGGCTACACTGCCCTAGATTTTCTAATCTAAATTATCAACTGTATTGCTCTTGGGATTAAAAAGGGAAGGACTAAAGAAGGATTCATTTTTTTACTGAACTGTGGAAAAGTGAAAAGTTAGTAATGGGCTAATTAGAAAAATTAATATCATGATCAATTGTGCCATCTGTAGTATGAGCATGTACGTCACAGTTACATGAAACTATGGCTTAAAAAACCAAAAAAAACTTTAAAATGTTTACGTACTGTTTATAAATATACATATAAATACGATTATCCATAATAATGTGTTGAAACAAAATTTTAAGTCCTGAAAGTCCTAACAGTACTGATCTTTCAAAGTTTTACACATATATCATATGTGACTTAAGCCAAATGTGAGATACGAATGTTTTAATTCCACTAAATCATAATCCTAAAGGTAGTAAGCGATGCATTTTGAGGTAACTAAGTTTCTTCTGAATCTTCAATTATCATCCTTGCCATTATTTCACCTCTCTCCTTTCCCATCCCATGATCCATGTCATAGAATTCAAAATTAGACCCTAAAAAATAAATGTCCAGATTTTTGCTTTCTTCCTAGTCAAAAAACACAGGCCCATAGAAATCCTAGATGATTTTATAACTCTGTAAATTACCCTGTCTTTCAAATACTATGTCCTAGAATTCTGACAAACTAGAATAGAGTTTACACTGTCTCCACCCACTTCCCTCTACATCACACCCTCTGCTTCCCCATCCCCAGATGAAGGTTAGGTTGGTAAATGGATTTTGGAGATGAAATAAAGCCAGACATCAAATAACTTACTTGAAATCCATCTCTTACCTTCTGTACTTAACCCTGGACTTGATGTGAACTTGGCTACATCAACAATTTTTACAGCAAATTGTTGCCCAGTTTCTCTGTTGATACATCGTCGTACAACACTGAAGGGACCCCTATAAAACAAAAAGTCAATTTTAATTCATTGATTTTCTTAAGTTCCTATTTCCCATTAATGTCTTACTGTTTCATCATCTACTAGAGCCATATTATATAACCACGAAGCCATTCTACTTTAGACTCCAAATTGAACATAGTTTTCAAAATAAAATTTAAGTAATATAACTTCCAACGTATTTTTTATAATCCATGAGGTAACAATTTAAAAAGATTACTAAACCATAAAATGACCAATAAATTTGCAATTTGCAGTAATTTTAAAAAAATTCTAAATAGTAGTCTTATGCTTAAGGCAAATAATGACTGTATAATTCTATGTAGATTATCAACATCTTAAACAAAATAAGTCCATAGTAATGGTGGTATTCTTATGAACCAGAAACTGAAGCCATTCTTGACACTTCCCTCTCATCTTACCCACCATTTACCTTATCTTCACTAACAAATTCTACTGAGTTTATCTCAAATATCTCTTGAACCTGTCCTCTTCTCTCCATGTCCCACATCCTACCATCTTCTACTAGAACTACTGAAAAACTTGTTTCTCCCATTCATTCTTGTAATGATATTTAAATGAAAATCTGATATGATATCTCTGTTTAAAACACCAGAGAGACAGAAAGTATTTGCAATACACAGTCCAAGTCAAGAACCAAAATATATAAGTAACTTCTAAATACAATAAGAAAACACACATACACACACACACACACACACACACACACTCTCCAATAAAATCTGGGCAAAGACTTGAACAAACACTTCACAAAGAGAAAGGCCTGCATGATTTGGTCTCCAACTACCTCTCCAGTTTCACCTGAAATCTGAGAAATCCTTAATTTTCCTCAAACTTCAAATTAGAATTGTTTGAAATTACCAGAGGAAGGGAAGTAATTTCTACGAGCAGAGCCACTGGTCTAGCTATTTGCTGACCCAGACCTCACAGTTGAATCAGCTGAGATGATTTAAAGATGCCAATACCCCAGCCCAGGGAACACGCACACGCACACACACACATGGTTCCTTGTGGTTAACAGTTATAAAAGAAATATCTGAACTCAATTAAGATAATCCAAAGATAGATTTGTGTGTGTTTGAATGACTATAAAATACAGAATGCAATAGTAATGTGATTGGTTTATTTGAAGGTTAATATGGTGGTCATTAAATACATGTGTACATGTATACATGTGTGTATTTTTCCCCTCCTGGGGAGAAGGCAAACAAACAAAAAAACCACCTTCATTGGCTTATTACAGGGACGAACAGTACACCTAGATGCATGTGCTCAATTAGCAGATAGAGAAAAGTTCTTTATATACAGTACAATACTTGTGATACTGCTGGCCTTAAAGTTTGTCCTTCTTTCAACTACGGGACAAACTACTAAATTTAATCTTAGACTTAAACATTTATCCAAGATGACATTAATGCCATTATGAGGACATCAACTATACAACAGCTTCAAATCTCTCTTTTCAAGCAACTGAAATAAGCTAACCTGGGAGGAAAAGAAATGGTAATATAATGTATCTTTCAGAACTCTACAGAAAGAGGATCCTTTTGATAATCTCTCAAAACTGTTCAAAGATTTTCCTCTGTGAGAAGACAATATTACAAAGCTAGGGACAAACGTTTTCATTCTCAACCTGATGTCTTACTTGTGATTACTTACCCTGACAATAGCAAGCAATTTCAGGAAATGCTTCACATAATTGGTTTTTGTCCACAAATAAACCCTTGGGACTCTATTTATGTATACATTTGTGTAGTCTGCTTCAATTCACTATATCTTTTTGGAAACTTCCCAAGACCTGTACGTGGGGTTGATTGTTCACGGTCAATTGAGTCAATTCTTTACTTTTTCCTGCTTGAACAAAGGTGAGGAAGAAAGCATAGCTTCTCCCCCCTTTTCTTTTAGTAACAATAAAATTAATAGAGCTAGGGAGAAAAGAGAATACTTAGACAACAAAACACAAACTTTTAAAAATCTGTGAATAAAAACCAAATCAAATCCCCAATTCTTTAATTTTGTAATATGAGGCAAAGAAAATAATTATATCTATGAACTACTGAAGACCTGAAGACAGGTTACAAGTAAAGCATTTTAAAGGTCTGTCTGTCAATGACATCCAGGGAGTTAATCAAATTTAACACCCTAAAAAGATACCAAAATATATTTTGAGGTTTTTGTGATTTAACCCATTAACTGGAAACTCAGCAGAAACTGATAAAAAATCTAAAATTTGGCTCGGTTTCCCATCTTAAAAAGGGAGGAGTGATAAAGTAGTGTGACACACCTACTATATTACCCTTATTACTTATGCTTCGATGACAGCTTAGAGAACAGCAAAAATTCAGGAGGTATAGGTTTCAGTCTGCCCTGTACCTTTTATTGATGTTCGAAATTTCACCCTTAAAAATTTAAATCTAAGGTATAGTCAGTTCTTGAATATTTATGTGGGGGAAAATACTGGTAGAGATAGTTATAAGCCATCATCATAAACAACTATCTTTCTCATATTTCCACTAATTATGACCACAGTATTAATAAAAATGGAATAAGATAATTGACAGCAATCCAGATTTAATGAAATATATATTATTTATTCAACTTTTTACAAACTCTGAATATTGACTGGGATGGTAACACAAGGTTCTACTTGAGGCAGATGGCTACTTACAGCAGTCTATGTTTTTAAGCAAAAACGTCAATTAAACCAGAATATGTTGGAAGTGAATATCACTATAATATCCCCTAAGGTTTTGAAAAGAATTCAACTGTGTCCCTATGCAGACACAGAATAATATCCTCTAGTTTTCATTTATGTGAAGAAAACCGAAGTCTAGGAAATAATTCTGATAACAAAGGTAAATACACCAAAATAAGACCAGAATTAAATGAAATTATGCTAGAATATAATATGTTGGTTTCCAGGATCATGGGATAGATTGAGCACAATGTATCTAATTTATTTCCCTATCCAAACTCCACTAAAATGATACCAAAGGGGTTTTAAAAAAGGATTGGGAGAACAAGAGAGGAGATGATAGTAATAATTAAACTTGGAATTCAAGAAAGCAGATGGAGAGTAGTAATTGACTTAGCAGACCTGGGAAAGCTGAACTGCAAAGAGAAAATAAGGAAAATTCAGAACCAAACCCATCTATACTGTAGAATCCTCAAGAAACTCATGAATGGGTTCCAGATAACTCTGGAACTGGAAGTGAAGAGAGGGTAGAGTTTAAATAGCAAGGTTTGAATGAAACGTGTTAGAGAAGCAGTTAGAGCCCTAGGTGGTCTCCTGTACTCCATACCATGGATAACTGCCGCTCCCTCATCCCAACAAGTTAATTCTCTGGAAAGAGTAAATAAAACATAGGGTCTCAGAAAAAAATTAGCCAGGCGTGGTGGCGGGCACCTGTAGTCCCAGCTACTTGGGAGGCTGAGGCAGGAGAATGGTGTGAACCCGGGAGGTGGAGCTTGCAGTGAGCCAAGATGGCGCCACTGCACTCCAGCCTGGGTGACAGAGTGAGACTCTGTCTCAAAAAAAAAAAAAAAAAAAAAAAAATAGGGTCTCAGAACTGGAAACACAAGGCTGTTGAGGAAGTAGGTATTATATGAAAAGCAAGGGTATTATGTGGTCACATATACACTAAACACAGACAGCTCGAGTCCCTTTTTGAGTAATGGGAGAATATTGGAAGCCAGATCTTTACCCTTAAGGCAATAGATATGAAAGACTTTTCTATATCTGACTAGCTCAGAAAAAAAGACCTAAAGATAATGAAGAGGTTCTCCAAGCTACTCAACTAGATCATCCTCCAGCAAAATCCAAAGTCAACAGGTTCACTTGCATCTTCGGAGCTCTCTTAATCAGCTTTGAGGCCCTCTATTACAGAGTTTCCAATATCAGCACTATTAACATGTTGAGCTAGCTAATTTTTTGTTGCGCAGGGATGTCCTATGCATTGTAGGATGCTCAGCAACATTCCTAGCCTCTACTTACTAGATACTAGTAGCATAGCACCCCCTCCAATTTTAACCACCAAAAAGGTCTCCAGATATTGCCAAATATCCTCCTGGGGTGGGGAAGGTTCAAATTGCCCCCAGTTGAGAACCACTGTTCTATTCCTAATCATGAGTATACAACAACTAAGGCTCCTAAGACATCTGAAGAGTCTCTAATTTGGAAGACAGAACCAAAAACAAACAAAAAGAGCAACTTAGAGGAAACACACTATACAATAAGACTTCAAATTACCATTAATATCCTCAGAAAGATATCACAATTGTGAAACAAAAACCAGAACTTTCAGAAAACAAAAGAGCCCTTGAAAAACACCCAGAGAAATTTATCAATAGAAGCGTTGGCCGATAAACTTGGGAAAAGCAGAGCATAAATAACAAAGAAAATGAAGGGGAAGAGATTAAAGGAATAATCCAAGAAAACTTCCCAGAATTTAAATCATGAGGAGCTCAAATTAAAAGGACCCACCAAGTACTCAGCAAAATAAATGACCCATATCCATACACACACTACTGTGAGATTTAAAATCACTGTGGACAAGGAGATTGTCAGGTTTCCAGAAGTGGGGGTAAAGATGTGCAGCGAGGAAGGATGACACAATTCACCCAGAAGAGCTTTGGATCTCTCAATGGAACACTAGAAGACAATAGAGCAACACCATCATAATCATGAAGAAAAATGATTTCTAATCTTGAATTCAACCTCCGGCCAGACCATCAATAACCATAAGGACATTTCCAGACACAAAAAAGCTCAATAAATTACTTGCCATGCATACTTTCTGAAGAAATTATTGTAGGATGTGTTTGCTAAAATAAGAGTAGACCAGTAAAAAGCCTGCCTGGAGACAGCAAATAGGAGATCCAACACAGAAGAGAGATGAAGGGAATCCCCAGGAATGCAAGGAAGGGAAATCTTGGGCTGACAGCTGTGCCTCAGGCACAGAGGACAACCAGTCCAGACTGAGAGCCATAAGTTTCCCACTGCCACGGGCCACCTTTTAAACCTGAAAACAGAATAGTTAGGTGAGCTGGATCCAGATTCTTCCATTTTTCTTTTCCTGACAATGGGTTGAGGAGATTTCTGCCCTTCTCTGCTGCCTAGACTAGCAGAGGACTCTAATTTAACCCTACAGCAGTGCCTGCTTTGATCTATTCCTGAGAATGGGAGGCAGGCATCTGGAAGCTGAAGAGCAGGAAATGCAGGGCAACCATTGCCCCCCACCACATTCCTGCTGGGTGCTCAGTACCTCCCCCTATCCTGCACTACAGCAGAAATGTCCTGCCTGTGAAGAGCCCCTTGTCTTGGGATTTATTTGTGCATGACCTTGGGATTTATTTGTACATGTGCCAACCGACTTCCCAGAATGGGCTCCTAACCACTCTCAGAACATCTGAAGCCAGACTGTGAACAACAGCTTGTTCAGCTTCTCTTCTCCTAAGTCTTCATACAATAGTAGTAATATTATCCTTTTTTTACCCAGATAAGTTTGTGTTTGCTACTCAGTTCTAAAAGATTAAACAATATACTCCTTAGAGATACAAACATAGGGGGTAAAGCTATAAAGAGAATTTTAAAAGATTAATATAAAAGGCAGGATAGTGGTTTGAGGGGGAGGGAGTTGCGATTGGGGAAGAGCACAAAGGGCTTTTGAGGGCACTTCAAAAAAACACTGCATCTCAAACATAATAAAGTCAATATGAATTGTCAGTTATAATTTTTTATCTAATTGTAATAAACTTAAAATAATACTTTGAGTTGCAACACGTAAACTTTGGAGTTACATGTTAAATTTTCACCCTATGAGAGGTCTATAAACAAAAACACATCATGTCTCAGGAAACCTTTAATAAACGTGGTGAAATTTCCGTCCATAACACAAGCCTGGAAGCCCCATTACATTTATAATGAATTGTGCAATGTACCACAAGATACGTAGGAAAACCGTGAATGATTTAAAAAAGAAAAGACAAAGATAGGGAAAGTAAAGGCCAAGAACAAGTTTTTACACACATATACACACAACACAGACACAAAGCTGATATACAGCTGATCCTCATTACATTGCACAGTGCATGTTTGTAAATTCACCTACTTGGTAAAATTTACTTATAACCCCCAAATCAATAGTCATGGCACTTTCAGTCGTTTACAGACACGCATGTAACGGTGAAAAATTTGAGTCACCCAATGTGCATGATGCCAGCTGAAGGCAAACAAGATGATGCTCTGCCTTCTTGTTTCAGCTCTCATGCCATCAACAAGTGATCTTTTCAAAATCTATTTAGAGCATTTTTTGTATTTTGTGCTTTTTCTTGGTGATTTTGCTGTTTAAGATGGTCGCCAAGCATAGTGCTGAAGGGACTGTCTAGTGTTCCTAAGCACAAGAAGGCTGTGATGTGTCTTATGGGGAAAATATGTGAGTTAGAGAAGGTTCCTTCAGGCATGAGTTATAACAATGTTGGCTGTGAGTTCAATGTTAATGAATCAACAGTATATATTACATGCAGTATCTTTAAACAGAAGCACACATAAAACAAGGTTATATATTGATCAGTTGATGAAAATGTTGTGACCAGAGGTTTGAAGGAACCCAACCCTGTATTTCCCCTAGGAGCAATGGTTCAGTATTGGTTCATTCAGCGTTCATGGTAACTTTATAGAACACAACTACCATGAATAATGAAAATAAACTGTGTGTAGTCACATATATACACACACATACATGCATTTATATTATTTCATATATACTTATAATATGTAATGTTATATTTATGTGTGTGTATTCATATTAAAATATAAACTTAATGAGTGCCCAGTACATACTAGGCCCTCAAAAAATATTTGGTGAATGATGTAAGAAAAATGACAAACTAGAAAAGAATAAGCCATTGATATATTTATTAAATAACAATTTTATGTAAGTATATAAAGTTTTAAGAAATCATGGTGCTTCTAGATATTTCTCTACCCATTTTCTAAATCTGTATCTTCCTACTACTTTTTACACAGTTCTGACGTTAAGAATTGAGGAACATTGGCCGGGCGCGGTGGCTCAAGCCTGTAATCCCAGCACTTTGGGAGGCCGAGACAGGCGGATCACGAGGTCAGGAGATCGAGACCATCCTGGCTGACACGGTGAAACCCCGTCTCTACTAAAAAATACAAAAAACTAGCCGGGCGAGATGGCGGGCGCCTGTAGTCCCAGCTACTCGGGAGGCTGAGGCAGGAGAATGGCGTGAACCTGGGAGGCGGAGCTTGCAGTGAGCTGAGATCTGGCCACTGCACTCCAGCCTGGGCCACAGAGCGAGACTCTGTCTCAAAAAAAAAAAAAAAAAAAAAAAAAGAATTGAGGAACATTGATGATGGGTGGGTAAAAAGGAAACAAAGCTAAAATAAAATAACTATAAATGACAACATTAGCAGTAAGAATAAAATCTTGAAAACTATAGACATACATAAATTTATATAAAAACTATACCAATGAAAGATAACGATGGTCTGTTCCCTCTTATTTCAACACTATTTAGGGTAGTCATTGCCACTAAAGAAGAGCTTATGCATATAATTTCATCAATAAATCCTCTCCTTGTCTTCCTGTGCTCTGTGATAGCTTTGTGAAAGCTTTTCAACCTAAAGGTTTACAAAATCAGCTGTGACAATGATTATCGTAGTAATCAATGTGATAGCGGGAAGGGAACAGAGATGCTGTCCTGACACTTTTTAACACTTCTGGTACCCATCCCCAGGCTCCAACACATGTGCTTACATACATTCACCAAGCTGAGTTGCTTTAGGTACAGTGATTAAACCAAAGAAAAAAAATTTTCCTACTCATTGCTACTGCAAAAAACACACACGAAATGGAAAATTATGAAAATAAAAGTCTCAGGAGCTGTTGCCTAAATGTTAACAATTAAAGACCTGACAAAGGAATTAAGCGCAGTATGATTCAGATCATTCCTTGAAAATAGAAGGGGGAGGCTTATTTGAAACAGCTAGCAATGAATCTCCAATAAGCTAACAGAACAAATCTAGCTCACCTGTCAAAGCTGAACAATTCAGAGTTAAGACTAGCATTTACTAACTCAGTACTTATATTGACATAATTAGTACCTCTGTCACACCTTGATACTTCAGTGAAGTTTAGTAGACCTCACTTTAGATTTCATGTAGCACACCATCTTCTGGTCTGAGTCTACCTATAACACACTCATCATTTACTACTTCTATGAGAGGACTGCTGGTCACATAAGCCAATTTCTTCTCAAAGTAAAGGTTCTGGAAAATTTGATTTGTGTGTGTGTGTGTGTGTGTGTGTGTGTGTGCTTGCGTGTGTGAAAAAGGCTGGGGTTAGAGCCAATGTAGAGGGACATCGATTCTAGGTCTTTGTTAGCTCATACTTGATGGAGGATATATCAATAACTATTAATAAGAGGATAAAAAAGATTTTTCATAACATAAGAAATGTGAAGAAGGAGATTAGACATGGATGGAAACAAGCAAGAAAATATATAAAATATATGAAGATAAACACATTACAAAAGTGAGAATTCTCACTTAGTTTTACACACTTTAAGCAATCTTAGCTAAATCACAAATACATATTAAAGCACTAAGATTTTAAAAATTCTACTGACATTTGCATTTTATCTTATTTACCTCATTTCCCCAATGAAAATAAGACAAAGACTATAAAGAATAAACAAGAAAAAAGATTAATAAAGCAATTCTTGTCCTCAGGGAACTTCCAATCTAGTAGGCCGCTGTTGACATATGTGTGTGTGTGTATATACACACATATATAATGTATATATACATATATGTATATAATGTATATATACTGTATGTATACATACATATATGTATATATAATGTATATATGTGTATATACATATAATATAGTATAATATATAGTATATATAATATATTGTGTATATATGCATACATTATATAATGTGTATGTATATAGAATGCATGTACATATAATTATATATAAATATACATATACATATATAGATACATGTATACATACAGTATATATGTGTATATACTGTATATATATGCATATATATGTACAAAATCTATGGATAGCATGGTACTCAAAATCTATGGATAGCATGGTACTCAGAGAAGGCCTCTATGACACGGACATCCTGGAGGGCTTGGAACAATGAGTAGGAGTTTTTTGGGCTAAGCAGGGAAAGGAAAGGATTCCAGAGCTAAGTAATAGCCTGTGCAACAGCCTACAGCCAAGTCAAAACACAGGGCGCAGTGTTTTGGGCCCTGGCAGGGCACAGTGGCTCATGCCTGTAACTCTAGCACTTTGGGAGGCCGAGGTGGGCATACCACTTGAGGCCAGGAGTTCGAGACCAGCCTGGCCAACATTGTGAAACTCTGTCTCTAATAAAAATACAAAAATTAGCTAGGCATGGTGGTTCACGCCTGTAATCCCGGCTACTTGGGAGGCTAAGGAAGGGGAATCGCTTGAACCCGGGAGGTGGAGGTTGCAGTGAGCAGAGATCATGCCACTGCACTCCAGCCTGGGCAACAGAGCAAGGCTCTGTCTCAGAAAACAAAACAAAACAAAACCCACAGTGTGTGCTGGGCACTTTAAGCTATTTGGTACTGCTAGCATGAAAAACTGGAGGGTGAGAAGTGGCTGGAAAGGGAAAAAAGGGCCAAAGATCACTATGACAGAGAGTGAGAGACGTTGTGGAGTGGGTGGGAGCCACTCAGGAAGTTACTGCGTTAGCCCAAGCAAGAGGTGATAAAATAAAGGCGACAGACAGATACTTAAGAAAATAAATTCACAAGATAACACAGTGAATGATTAGCTAGAGGGTGGTTGGGGTTGAGTCGTAAGAAAACTTACAAATTACTGGCAACAGTTACTGGGTGAATGATACCACCAAATGAGAAAGAAATTACAAGAGAAAGAACTGACAGAAGGCTGAGAAAGAAACAAAGCACATGGCTATGTTTGGAAAATACTGGTTTCCATGGAATATCCAGGCAGAGATTTATAGAGGGCATACAGATAGGAGTATAAAGTTCAAGGAAGGGGTCATGATAATGAAGACATCAACAACTGTCATTTATAATATAACATGTCAGCAGCAAGCATGCTGCCAAGAAGTTTACATAGATTCTCGTTATTTATCATAATTTATTTGTCATCATAGCTAATACAATACCAGCCTCATTTTATAGATAGGAAACTGAGGCTCAGAGGTTGTCTGTGGTCAAACAGTGGAAGTTAGAGCTAGGGCTGGAGCCTAAACATATGGAACTTCGAAATCTAAATTCTTAACCTCTATACTCCCTAGGTAGCATGAGTGAATGAGAGGTAATTGAAGCCATTGCTGTTAATGACAGCACTTAAGAATAAAGAGGACAGACCCCAGAAAACATGAATATATTCCCAAACCCCTCCCCAAGGGACTGCTGGACACATCCCCATAGAAAGATTATAAGAAGCCCAGAAAGGAAAAAGAAGTGCGAAAGGCAAGCTCTTAGGGTACCATATGTTGTGGAAATAACAAACAGGAAGGCCTAGGAGGGTATGCCCTAAATAGGAACACTCCTCTTAAGGCTGGTGCAAGAAAACCATAACTTTCATTTTTATGTTAAGAGCTATACATTCACATTTTGTTATTTTCTAAATGTGGGCCTATACATCGAAAATGGCCCAATGAAAATATTTAGTGGAGAAACAACTTTTTTGAAACTCACTACTGACCTTTTTCTCCTCCTCTTCACTCCTCCTTCTCTACTAATGTTCATAAACCTAATTACTTTTAACTAGTACCTAGCATTATCACAATTGTCAAATTCTCTGTGCATAATCCACACTTTGTCAATGGAAACTAATAATTATAGAAGTCTGAAGTTACACTGAAAATCATATTTGTAAGGGGTGTGCTCTGTTAATATGCCACTAACATAGGTTGTTTTCCAAATGCTACATTATCCTATAATAGTATTGTTGCAAGCCATTAATCACAACTCTGCAACTAGGGGGCGGAGGTTAATATCTGCACTCTGAAGTTGTTATCCTCCTTAACAGATTTTTATTTCAGTGACACTTCTGTGGAATACTGTTAATCTCTTCTCATTTAAAACCATGTTTTAAAGATCTCCATAACCAGGTAAACCTACTTCTAAATTAAATAAAATTAAATTATCTAATTTAAATAAGCTAGTGAAAGAGATCTTAAAGCCACCAATATGCCTCTCTTTATTCATTTCAGTTGCATCAGGAGTATACAAAATTACACTGTAAAACAGAAACAAAAATGTAATTACCTAACACTCTAAGTCAGGGTTTCCCAAATTGGCATCTTGTGGAGTCCTTAAAGAATGAAAGTTTCTCGTTCAAGTAAGTTTGGGAAAAACCATATAAAATACCTACCTCTTGCCCCCATACTCATATTACACCTTAGCAGTCCAGTCTTGTGGTTAAGAAACCTCTCTCTTCTGTCACACTCCACCCCATTGCCCATGTAGCATTTATTATCAGTGGACTTTGGACATGATAACCTAAATTTTAGTATGTATAACAACAACACAAATACAAATTATGAAATTGAAACAGTTAAGAACCTTCTGATTTCAAACAACTTTTTTCTGTAACAAATATTCCCTACCCAAATGTGGCATGGAAATTGTCAATTAAATTCTTATGGGGGGTAATCCAATTGTTTGCTTAGTAAAGGATGGAAAAGATTTAACTATGCAATTTAAATGCCTATTCATTAATACTCCCAAAAGTAATTTATTTTTTTACAATTGTTAATATAAGCATATTCAGCAGGCAATAATGCAACCTCTGGTCTTTTAACCAAAAAACACTTAACACAAAGGCAAAGCATGCAAAGGAAATAACCATTTACACCCAATTACTCAGCTCAGTGCAGGGCAGCAGAAAATAGGTTTTGAATCATAATTGTAGTAATCTGTTTCTAGGTCTAAAGACAAAGTAGATGATCTGGAAAATAATTGCTTTAGGGAAAAAAAATTTGAAAATAAGAGTATAGTGGATGTAACTGTTTAGGCAACATAGTAAAATCAAATATCTAAACACTTGGGGAATTTTTCAAGTTAGGTAAGAAACCAAAGTCCATGCATGTGAGTATGCAAGTTAGTGATGCTCACTTTTAACCAGTTTCCCATGGACGGACCAACCTCTCAGTCTCTGTAATGACTCCTGCTAATCAATAAGGCATGGAAGACAAGAAGAGAAAGGGCAATCATATCCCCCAAAACATCTGAGTGAACTGAGCTTTCTAATCTCTCCTCTCGCTATCTCAGTTGAAGGCAACTCCGAATTTCCTTCTGACAGCTTAGCCAAAAATTATGACACCATTCTTGACCCTTTTTTTCCTCTGACATTCTAGTTCATTAGGAAATGCTCTTAGCTCTACTTTTCTGAGATCTTCTGTCTTTTCATTTGTTTCAAGAAAATTTGCAACTGACTGTTGGATAAATTGTATGACAGCTGAATTAAAAACCTCATCAAATTCCCATATCTGATTCAACTGGGTATTGGAATCAGTTGATGTCTTTTTTCATTCATATTGTATCCTAGATAGTTTGTGATGCTTGCTATGACAAGTGGTTTTCAATTGTATTCTGAATGTTTTGCTTATTGTTAGGAGACTTGATGACAAGATCTTCTATTTTAGCAGGATGGTAACCCTGCTTAGGTTTAGTGTGTAGGTTCTAGACTACTTTTGTGGGCTTCAGTTCCAATGACAGTTTAGTTTTCTGAGCCCTCACAATGCTATTTTGGTGTGCTTCATTCTCCTGGTGATGTTGGGACTCCCACTCAATCCCTGCTGATGCCATCTGCAAGGACAAAAGGTACTTCCCAGGGCCACTTGCTATTGCTGGGAAACCTTGAAGGGGAGGGGGTCACCTACTGGGGCCTGGGTCTCCTTAAGCCATGAGGTGGAGGACAGGAAGACACATGGTTTCGCTGCTGTTGCAGCTGCTTACTGCTCCCTACAGAAGAAACCACCTGCTAGGGCCAGTTGGGAGCAAAGGCAGTATAGCCTGGGCTTTGCTGTTGCTGCTGCTGTCTACAGAGCAGACCATAGGGGCTGAAATGGCCTGGTCTTCACCATAGTTGGCAGAACAAACCACCCGTCATGGCCCCAGTTGTAGAGCAGTGAGTGGGAGGGCCAGGGGCTTTGCTGCTCCTGCAGCAACTGGGGCCATAATAGGGACAGATCAGAGTACCCACTGTGAAACAGTGGGGATGAGCACTCCCACTTAGTTCTTTGTTGGGCTTTCCCTTTCCTGGTCCTTTGGCCAGAAAAAGCAGGCTTTTTGTTCTGTTTTCTTTGCCCACTGGTGATTCTGGGTTGCAGGTATCTCCAGCACCCAGTCTAGGAGAAAATGGGAGATTAAAAGAAAACCCAGTGAACTTGCACTCATTGTCCTCAAACCTCTAGTCCTGAGGTTCCTAGCTACTCTGCTTTCTTCCTAACTTTCAGAATCCCTTTATTGCCGTCAGTTGAATAATTTCCAGGACATTTAGTTATATTTATAGAGGAAGGAAGGGGCAGTGAAAAGTAAGTCTACGCCTTTTTGTTCTGGAAACGGAAATCTGTGCATTTTCAACCTATTTTATTCTGGCTAGCATTAGGAGTCCATTCTTTTTGTTGTTGTTGTTGACAATCCCTATTACAGAAGGAGTCCAATCTATTTAAAATGAGAGTACAAGCTACAGTTCTTTTACGATCAACATACTCAGTTAAAAATGGCAGGCATTAAACTCATCAGGTCCATAATGTAGTCTTTCAGGATTCCTGGCTCTACTGTAGAATTTTAGGGTCTCAAACAACTGATGTTTCTCAATCTTTTGAGGTTTGATGAATACCAACTAACCAAAGCATACTAGACTAGGGGTTCTGCTCTGTTGTCTCCTCATGCACACACATATACATCCTCACTCACTCACCCTCACAGTCTTTCTGAGTCAAAAAGGAAATCTAACATTGCCACAGTCTATTTAGCATATAAAAGTCACGGCACACTATTTGGGAATTGGTGTTTTTAATAACAATTTCATCACTTGGCCTTCCATATTACACAAATAGGAAAGTTAGGGGTTACAGTATTCTACACAAACACGGTTATGCATAACTGAAGGTTAGCTCTTAATAAAGGACCTACGAGTTGACTAAACTAGTTCTTTGAAGGCAGGAATTTTCTCTTATCCATCCTGTGTCTCTAACATATGGAACTGTGCCTGACACTGTCTGTGCTAATGAAGACCCAGTAAATGCTACTGGATGGACAAACAGATAAATCCATTTTAGGATGTACAAACATGGGTGCCATCTTCCAGACACTTACATTAGTATAGTCATATTTAAGTTAATTTGAAGTTACAGCTCTTAGATACCTTGGGGGAGATTTTCACTTATCTAATACAAATAAAAATGTTGATTTGTCAATGCCAATTACTGAAAGGTAAACAAATGCTATAAAATCATATAACATGTTAACTATTTTTTAAACACATCCTCAAAAACAATTTTGTTTTACTAGAGATGTTCATTGCCAATTCAAAATCCTTCCAGTGATACCATAACTAAGACTCAAAAAGCAGACTTTTTAACTTTTACCATGTAATAACATCTATTCTTAAATACTTAATGATTTAAAATAGGCCTTATAAACTTGAGGCATTTTACAAAATAGTATTTTATAATAGCAGAGAACTGAACCGAAAATAGCTCCTAAAATTCAAAAAGCTTTTCAACCTAAAGGTTTACAAAATCAGCTGTGACAATGATTAGCTCAAAATTAATTCAAGCTTTTTGTTGGCTTGGATGTTTTAATAGTTTGCTAAAAAATTTCAGTTTGTATCATCTGGCAAGATGAAATATGACACTCAATCACTATAATAGCTTACCACCAGAAAATACCATTAAATGGAAATAAACTACTTATATTATCCATATGATCACTTTTTTGTGAAGTTAGAGGTATATAAACTCAATTAAGACTCAGACAACAAAGAAAACTTCATGGTTCCTAATTAATGCTGGACTGAAGACTGACAATTTTGAGCACAAATTTAAACCAGTAAATAGACACAGGGTGAGATCATAAAATTAGAAATATTTTGGCCAATGACTGTTTAGCTTCAGATGATCAAATTTCTCCGAGTTAAAGGAGGAAGTTCAAACCCATTGCAAAGAAGGTAAAAACCTTGAAAAAAGATTAGACGAAAGGCTAACTAGAATAACCAATGCAGAGAAGTCCTTAAATGACCTGATAGAGCTGAAAACCATGGCACGAGAACTACGTGACAAATGCACAAGCTTCAGTAACCGATTCAATCAACTGGAAGAAAGGGTATCAGTGATTGAAGATCAAATGAATGAAATGAAGCGAGAAGAGAAGTTTAGAGAAAAAAGAATAAAAAGAAATGAACAAAGCCTCCAAGAAATATGGGATTATGTGAAAAGACCAAATCTACCTCTGATTAGTGTACCTGAAAGTGACGGGGAAAATGGAACCAAGTTGGAAAACACTCTGCAGGATATTATCCAGGAGAACTTCCCCAACCTAGCAAGGCAGGCCAACATTCAAATTCAGGAAATACAGAGAACACCACAAAGATACTCCTTGAGAAGAGCAACTCCAAGACACATAATTGTCAGATTCACCAAAGTTGAAATGAAGGAAAAAATGTTAAGGCAGCCAGAGACAAAGGTCGGGTTACCCACAAAGGGAAGCCCATCAGAGTAACAGCGGATCTCTTGGCAGAAACTCTACAAGCCAGAAGAGAGTGGGGGCCAATATTCAACATTCTTAAAGAAAAGAATTTTCAACCCAGAATTTCATATCCAGCCAAACTAAGTTTCATAAGTGAAGGAGAAATAAAATCCTTTACAAACAAGCAAATGCTGAGAGACTTTATCAATTCATTAAAAATCAAGACATATGCAATTACTATGCCCTGTCCTTTAATGGAATCCTTTATTTTATATCAACCAGTAGGGAAAAAATAAGGAATGAGGCATGAAGAATATCTATCATAGATGCAAACAGATGGCTTGAGATCATATAAAAGAACAAGATGTTTTAACATAAACTTTTTAAGGCAGCTCCACTGAGAGACAACTGAATTTTTTAAAGAAAAAATAATTTATTCTATTAACCAAGAATCCCTGCACATTAATATTTTACAATGAACCTACAACTTCCTTTTGGCAAGCCCAGGCAATCTGGAAGTACAGACACTCCAGCTGCAAACACCCCATAATTATGGGAAAGTCCCCTTGAGAGAATGCACTTTAGCCTCTGATAGACTAACTTTTTCCTCTTGGAATCAAAGCCACCACAACATAAACAGAGCAAGGGCTTGATAGCTCAAAAGACCTGGGGCTGCATCCTGGATGTGCCCATTACTCATTACTAACTATAATGAGAGGCCAGTTATTCAGTCTCTCTGGGGCTACTTTATTTACACTGTGAAATGGAGATAATAGCTACTTTAGAGGGTTCTCAGCAGTACAGGAAATAACAAGGCATAAAGGGTTGTGTCTGGTGCATACCAACAACAGGAGACTTCTGGGGCTGATCTGCTATTGTACAAGTACTTCTTCATTACTTCTCCCCTAAAAAGTATCATGTCTCCCATACTAAAAGGGTACCCTTTCACTACCAAAACAAAGAATCAAGGAAGAATCAGAGAGAGTTCTGCTTCCAATGATCATGAAATAGATAACCTGGACTAGCCTTCCTACTGAAAAACAAAACAAAACCTCCCCCCTCCATCGTTTTTTTGAAAGTATCAAACATAAGGTACTTAAATTTCACCAGTTGAAGATCTAGTAGAAAAAGGGAACTCACAGTAGTGAGTTCAATCACATAAAACTACTTTTGCCTGGAGGGCAATTCTCCACCCCTAGGAAGCAGCTGCCCCATAGGGCTCAGAGGGCCTCACAGGAATGAGTGAGTGAAGACCTACAGTCCATTTGATAAACCAACCCCCACCTTATTGTGGTTTCTTCTGAAAGGCTATGCCTAGGGTGGAGGTGAACCCAAAACAAACCTGGCCTTACATGGACTTGGAGCCTGGCTCTCCTTTTTCTGGTGGTCCAAGGAATTTTAAATCTTAAAGTTGGATTAAAGCAGTCCTGGCCATGAGCTTCCCAATCCCCTAAACCTGGTAGGCAGATCCTCTCAAGAAAAGATACTGTATCTTAGAATGAGCAAAAATAAAAGACAAAAGACATGAGATATTGAAACAAACAAACAAAAAATATAGACTGGGAGCAGTGGCTCACGCCTGTAATCCCAGCAATCTGGGAGGCTGAGGTAGGTCAATCACTTGAAGTCAGGAGTTCCAGACCAGCCTGGCCAACATGGCGAAACCGTGTCTCTACTGAAAATATAAAAATTAGCTGGGCACAGTGCCGCGTGCCTGTAGTCCCAGTTACTCAGGAGGCTGAGGCACAGGAATCGCTTGAACCCAGGAAGCGGAGGTTGCAGTGAGCCGAGATCGCGCCACTGCATTCCAGCCTGGGTGATGAAGTAAGACTCTGTCTCAAAAAAAAAAAAAAAAAAAAAAAAAAAAGCCAAAATTTAAAACTCAATGGATGGGTTTCAGAGTAACTGAAAGCTGAATAAAATTAATGAAGAGAAATATAGGTCAAAGTAAATGATCCAGAATACATTATGGAGAAAAACAAAAAGGTGAAAAACACAGAATTAGGATAAGAAACTTAGACGAAATAATGAGAAGATTTAATGTATGTCAACTGGGGTCCCAGCAGGAGAGGAGAGAATGAGTTAGAGAAAAATCTATAAGGAAATGGCTGATAATTTTTCATAGGATCTTTTCACAGAATTTTCATCAGATATGTCTATCTACAAATTCAAGATTCCATTGAATCATGGCAGGATAAACAAAAAGAAATCTATACCTAGACACACCATAGAAAAATAAAGACAAAGAAAAAACCTGAAAATAACCAGAGGTAATAAAAGGACAGAGTATCTCCAAAGAAGTGACATTTTGACAGTGGACAATAGAAATCGGAGGACAATAGAATGATGATGTACTTGATGAGCTAAAATAAAGTGCCATCCAAATAATTTTTTAAGCAGGGAAAATAATCTTCAATGATGAAAGCAAACTTAAGACAACACAAACAGTTTGTCATAGCAGACCCACACTACACAAATTTCTAAAGGATACTTTAGGCAAAAGGAAAACTACCCTGGATAGAAAGTCAAAGATACAGCAAAGAATGAAGAGTCAGATAAAACATAAATATGTGAATAAACCTAAGTAAACTGACTGTAAGTAATAATAATGTCTTGCTGAGTCTCCAAATACAGAAAGAATTAAAATATATGATAGACATTAACATGTAAATCAAGAAGGAATAAAGTTAAAATGTCCTAAGATCCCTGCATTGGCTGAGATAAGGCTAATGAGACTTACTAATATTACACTTGATAAGTATATAACACATGGTGTTATTTTAAGGGTAACCACTAAAAGAACTGAGACACAGTGTTTAAATTCCAAACTCAGTGGGAGAGGAAATGGAGTGATAAAAACAATCACACAAGGAGAGAAAATTAAAAATTGAACAGAAAAGGAAGGACAAGCAAAGTACAAAATAAGATAGGATATTTAGGTTCAAAAATATTACTACGATGTGCCAGGAACATGAAGAAATATACAAACAATAAATATGATAAGTTATAAAATGTATTAAAAGGAAATAAGTTTATGGGGAAAAAATGTAGAATACTGTAGAGAAATTGGAAATACTATGGTGGGATTGGGACAGCTTTTAGTACTAAATAGGGTAGTCAGGGGTGGCCTCATGAAGAAGGTAACCCTTGAGCAAAGATTCCTTCATTCCATAGTGGACCTAAAGATACATATACCTCCAGCTACAGCTCTGCTGCTAACTTTGCGGTGAACATTATTTTCAATATATCATATCCTTTCCACATTTGTCACTCCTCCATTTCCTTGAGGGCTTCCAAAAAAATTCTTTCACCCTGGACTTGCCCTGATGATGACAATAGCAGCAGTACTACTATTGATTAGATACCTACTGTTTGGGCCAAGCACTCTTACTAAGTGCTTTGCAAAAGGTCTCATGCAATTTTCTCAACAGCTCTAGAAGAAAGACACTATGATTCCCATTTTACTGACAAGGATGTTAAGACTTAGTTAACTTTTTTTTTTTTTTAAATCACATTCTTTAATGGTGGAAATACGAATGTGTTTTATTCTAGTATTCTTTGCTTTGTAAATACATAAAATGAGTATGTCACAATTTCTATCTAGAGGAAATAGGAGTTTTACAAATATAAAGTTGCTATCTATTTTTAAATGGAGCATACTAGCCTCCTTGATCAGTTTATGAAGTACAATTTACATTGACTATTATTTTAAAATTGTTTTTAAAAAAAATCTAGCATAACCTGGAACCTTTACTCCAAATGCATTATGTAACCGAGATTAAAACTTGTTGGGAACATCTAAGTGAGGGGTGGACAACCTTGTTTCTGTGAAGTGCCAGACAGTAAATATTTTAGTCCTTGCAGGCCATACCGTTTTTGTCACAACCACTCAACTCTGCTGTAGCACAAAAGCAGTCATACGCGTAAGCAAATGAGTGTGGCTGTACTCCAATAAAACTGTATTTACAGAAACAGGCAGCAGTCTGGATTTGTCCTGTGGTCTGTAGTTTGCTGACCCCTGATCTAAGTGATCATACTGCCCAGCTCCATTAGGTGTACTATAATATCTGTTTCAAAAAGGAATGCAATCTGAGCAAGATAGAATGATATTGCCTTCCCTCTGTTTTCAAGGAGAGTAGAAATGGCAGCAGTGGAGGGATAGAAGTACATGGTTTACTTGTACATACGGTCATTGTGCCTCTGGAAACGCTAAGATCTGTGTATCTGAACTCAGAGCAATTTATTAACCACACTCTTTTTAGATTTAGTCTGATTATGGTCTTTTTGTTTATTTATTCTTTTTTTTTATACTTTAAGTTCTAGGGTACATGTGCACAACGTGCAGGTTTGTTACATATGTATGCATGTGCCATGTTGGTGTGCTGCACCCATTAACTCGTCATTTACAGTAGGTATATCTCCTAATGCTATCCCTCCTCCCTCCTCCCTCCCCACAATAGGCCCCGGTGTGTGATGTTTACTTGTTTATTCTTAACTGATTTTACTATGACACAGTATTCAGAATCCTTATACCACTTCTCTTTCCAACCAAATTTCGAACCAGGGCTTAAAGTAATATTTTCCCAAGTGCACGACAGGTATTGTGGTAGGCTGTGTTTTTAGGTGGTACCCCAATAAGTCATTAAATAAACATTAATAAGCAGAATTATCTATAGTCTTCTTTCAGTCTTTATTAATATGTTTGAGAAAATTTAGCTTTAATATAGCATAAACAACCAACATAGCCTCTGTTTTTTGTTTTTGTGTAAGTGAGAATAGCCGTCAAGGTCACAGCATTTGGAAAGGAACAATACTTTGCTGGACTTTTGTAGTGCTATTGTTTTAGTTTGTTCTGTTTCTTTTTAAGGTTACCTTCTGTTTATGGCAAGTGATACTGTTTCCTGTTAATGAAAGTGGTATAATTTTAAAAAAAATTATCTAAGTAAAGAGAGTCAACTTAAAGGACATTTCCTGAAGAAAGAGATTCAAATTATGAGAAGAAATTGGTATGAGAGAGATTCTCCATTGCTGGCTTGAAGATGGAAGGGGCTGTGGCACAAACTGAGTGGCCCCTGGCTGATAGCCAACAAGGAAATGGACCTTCAGTCCTACAGCTGCCAACAACTTGAATGAGCTTGGAAGTGGATTCTTCCCTACAACCTGTAGATAAGAGCCCAGCCCAAGTAACACCTTGATTTCAGCATTGTGAGACCCTAAGCAAACAACCTAGCTGAGACACCTGGACTCCTGACCTACAGAAACTGCTAGATAATAAATGTGTGTTTTAAGCTGGTAGATTTGTAGTGATTTGCTGTGCAACAGTCAAAAACTAATGCAGCCTATAGGCTTTATTCTTACTGCTCTTAAAACAGAGACC